>NW_027105790.1:671225-672714 GCF_000696795.3 Halyomorpha halys
AGCGTGATTCTGTCCAAACCACCTCCTACCACAACCATTGGTCTATCAAGAGTACTTCCTTACAAGATACTGAACCTGACCCTTTATGAGTTGTAGTGGTACAGATTTTGATTTAATTTTTAGTTAGGAAAAATATAATATAACAATGTTTTTGTGCTTCCATGTTTGGCAGTTGTCAATAAGTTATATCTATCGTCAGAACAAACAGAAAAATGAAAGAACTTATTTTTCCTTTAATTTATTCCTTGACAGTCTATCCCGTGACGGTCACGGAAAGAGCCTCAAATACCTTGCTTATCTGCAGGGTGCTAACGGGCAGGGTAAACCGTTCGAACTGTTTAGTCTACCAAAGATATCTAAGATTATGGGTAGATATGTTTGCTAGTTTTTTTCTGATATTATTTTAAATGAAGAAGGAGAAATGGTTTAGTTTAGAATTTTGTATGCCATCGACTATGAAACCGATCACAAAATCCTTCGCACCAGAGTTTAGTGCTTCATTAGTTCTGAAAATCGTTTTTATGAATCACATAAATTGTATTTTGTCATCCAACATGGATAGTAGTAATATTAGTGACTCATCAATCATAAATGACAGTGATAGTGATAATCCAGTCCAAACCGAAGACAGTTCAGCTTCATCAGAGACTGCAAGGCAGAGCAACACAATTGACAATAAAGTAGAATATAATTTTACAAGAAATGACGGAAATAATATGTCACACAGCTCCGATTGCTTGAAAGACATTTTAATATATTATTATTTTCTATTAAGGCCACACCGTATAGACTTTGTGAAGTGAAACGAATGAGTGGGAAACAATGTAGAAGGAAACAAGATTATGACGTCGGCTTATGTATCCCGTGTTTTAAAATCTAGCATACACCGAATGCTTACTAACAAGGTACATATAATTTTTTTTTTTTTACATAACATGCCTAAGTATTTCCGAACATAAAAAAACTAGACATTTTTTTCGACTAGAAGTCGTTAATTTACCATACTGTGAAAGGGTAAGCAGTTAAATCCTTTCATGTCCTATATTTATCGATTTTTTATTGTTTTTAATAATGGTAGAAGGTCAATTATTTCAAATTAACAAAATTAAAAATATTTAAAAAGAAGCATTTTTAAAAATTTGCCATTTACATGTATCTTTTCACACCATTTTATTATTAATTATCGTTATTATATTATTAAGTATCGAGCGACCTAGTTGATATTTAAGAAAACTCTATTGTAAATTGATATGACGAATTCAATCAAAATCACATCCTAGGAATGTAACACCCTACTTAATGTTGTACAACTTTCGGTTCCCGAGCTAGGCTGTTCATACTCAATGCAGCTTCACATACAACATTATAATTGACCTGTAAAGTTTATTTTATGAATCCTCTCTTCCTATAAAGTTTAATTTTCTCTATTTAAATTAATATATAGGTTTCAACTTAATCGGTGAATGTGTATTGCTAACTAGCTTATATC
>NW_027105790.1:674459-681417 GCF_000696795.3 Halyomorpha halys
ATTACAACAAAACCACTGAAACAAATGCTAAGATTTCGTAATCATAGTTGATTAAAAATAGGTGACATCAAGCTGATTAACATTAACGATTTCCTTTCTCCCAAGGTACAGATTCAGGAATAATTCGACTATCCCGGTTCATAAGAACTATTGTGTTGTACAGGGCAACATTTATTAAAATTAGTTTTATTTCAATTAAATTAGCGTGAAATGTTACTTTGTGAAAAAATGATATCTCTGAGATTAGCAGTTCACATTAACATCCTAAATATGTAATATTATTAAAAACTCAGATAAAAAATATTTACTCATTTTATATGTATAAGTAAGCAAAAATAAATATAACAAAATTTTCTATTGTCATAAAAAGTTAAACTTAATATAATTATAAGTCCAATGTAATAAATCTATAAAATAAAGAAAGTATTGAAAATAAGTAGATGCCTAAAACGTTTACCAAAATTTAAAGTTAGAAGTTAAAGGATCTTAGTACTAATAAATTTAATTTCTTAATTAATCTATTTTAAAATCTAAACAAGATACGTCAAGATTAATTTAATTTTAATATTCATTTGCTCTTCTGACTTAGTCAATTAGAGTATAAGCTTTGCCTTTGGTACCGAGATTTATTTCAGTAGGATGAAACGTTTTATATCAGACTACATGAAATTGGTAGCTTTTATCTGGAGCGTTGTCGCTCTCTCTTAAATCTGCCTCGTCCTGGTTGATAAGTCTCTGTAATATATCCAGTGAGTTATTAAATTTTATATCTAGTATCTTATTTTTACTGTTGAGGCGAAGAAATATGATTCTGAAAATGTTTCAATTAAATCCCTTTGCAACTAAACTAACTTTAGTCCCTGTCGCAAAATATAGATTAATAAATTTAAATCTGTGCCGCTACAAGGGTCAGGGGTTCAGTACTTTGTAAACAAGTACTGTTACTAGACCAAGGGTTATGCAGGGAGGTGATTTAAGAGGCTGGGTGGACCCCAGGAGGGCTCCAAGAACTCACAGAAGCTGATGGCTACAGTGTGACAGAAAACAATTTTATGCTCAGCCGGATATGAACTCGGGACCTTTTGTTCGATAGAAATACTTTGTTTAAGTTTAAAATTTTATTATCATCAATTATAATTAACAAACAAATATATAAGTTTAAAAAAACATAACATTATATTTAAATAATCCTAATAAACCAGAACTAACTACTCAAACCATCTACTACAACTAATATATACATAATTATTGAGATCATATTAAATTAATAACTAAAGGACTTTAATAAGTAAGATATTAAATATTCCTTTAATATGATCTTAATAAATCATTTCCTGGCTACTCCAAGTCCAGTGGGCAGATTTCATACTCCAAAAGAACCCTCATGAAAGGGAAATCTTTTCATTAAAGAATATTCTCCAATCTTTAAAAGCAGAAAGGAGACCCGATTCAATGAAAAGAATTCACGTTCTGAGGCAGGAGGCCACGCTAATAGGAAACCATAAGCAAACAATTTGGTCTCTCCCCCCCCCCATTTAATACTGTGGGACGAATGTTTGCTAGGAAGGAGATAATTATATGGAGCAAACATAGCCACTGTATTTCATTTACCAAGCAGGCCCTAATGCAAACATTATCTCCATAACTGCATCCCATATTATATTACAGGTAAATATCTAAAAGTAAATTTAATAAGGATTCGTGATTACATTATAAATAATAATAATCATATTGCACATTTTAACATTACAAACAAAATATATTTAATACTCATTTCACTGTTGTTGATATCTTAAATCCTTATTAAATTTTCGTTGCTGACAATACTTCACCTAACAGCGGACCAACCCGCATTTTAAAAATTATACTGTTTATAATGTTAAAAATTATACTGTTTATAATGTTAAAAATTATACTGTTTATACCGTTAAAAATTATATAATTAAAAACTATGCTGTCTATACTGTTAAAAATTATACGTATACTGTTAAAAATTATACTGTTTATACTGTTAAAAAATATACTGTTAAACTCTTCGCTGTAAATGCTTTCTTCACCAGCTAAACTCAATTTTTTACTACCCATCTTTATTATTCCACTTAATGTGAAAAATAAACTATTACACGGTTATTTGTATTTTTTCTCAGTAGAAAATAAAAATAAAAATTATAATAATTAATATATAAATTTATGGCCTAATCACAAATTTTATAACAGATAAGGCGCACGCTATACCACTAACTCCAAGGACCTGGCTGTGGCAGACGATTATTTATTTTTTTTACTGGAGCCGTGAATTAAGCCTGCGGGTTGAAAAGCTATCCAGAGTCCACTCAGTCTCTATAAAATAAGTATCCCTTATTGCGGAAAATCTGGTAGTTAAACGTGATCATGAACAAAACACTTCCTCTTGAGAACGTTGTTCAAGAAACAGTATGTCTTTACAAAGTACTGAACCCATGGGTTGTAGTGCTACAGATTTTCATTTTTTTTTTTCAAATTTATAAAGAATTGCTACATTAAATGTGTAATTTAAAAACCAAGATGTAATAAAACGGTAATTTCTTCTTTAATGAATATAATACAGCTTAACATAATATAAATAGTAGGTGAAGATAAAATTTCTTATTTCATATTTTTTTTTTTAAATTAAATTATGAGTTATCAATTATTTCAAAAGGTGTGACTTACATGATTTTAAATATTGGAACCATTGAAGTTTCTCGAAACTTCAGAAATACATTGTTAGCAGAGCCCCAGTCTCCCAATTAATCGGTGTTACAAATATAATGAATAAATAAAATGATAGGAAAAAATAGTTTGGTATAAAAACAAAGCAAAATAGCTGACTTTGTGAGAACAAATAAAAAATTTGGAAAACTTTTGGACACAGAACTTTAACTTAAATCAGATATTTAACAATAATTTTCTTTTTTAATTAGTATAATAATTTCAATTGTATTGTGTTAGGCATTTTTTCTTTTTTCTTTTATAGAATCGGATTATCCGATTTTCCTACCTAATCTTTGATGTCTCAGTTCCCCCAGGACGAATAACAAAAGTTTGTTTCTTTGTTTTTTGTTTAGTGGCGCCAAACTTCATTGGTCATCAACGCCATTTATATTTCATTTAATTTTACTTATATTCGTTTAATTTTATTTATTTATTTTATTATTATTGTTTTTTTCTTCCGTTTAATTTTATATTTTTGCCAGTAAATGTTGTGATTTTAGAAACTGAAACACTAATTCTATTGTTTTATCATCGTCCGAGGGTTTTTGAAATATCTGGGTTTAGTCTTAAGCTACTGAAGGTGTGATGTGAAATATGGGCATTGTTGGAAAATATGACTTATAGTTAGATTTTTGTTGCAATATTGGCAGTTTGGAGGCGTTTCTTTTGAAATAAGATAGGAGTGGGTGAGCCTCGTGTGACCTATTCTCAGCCTGGTCAGTACAACCTCTATGGCATTTGCGACTGGAGGTACCCCATGCCTTGACATCCTGGTTCTACTGTAACTAAATTGCTTACTAAAATCTATTAATTAATTATTTACCAGTAGTTACAACATCAGAGGCCCGTTTCGTGTTTTACTCTAATAGCTCTTTTTTGTGTGCTGAATAAATTATTTTAAAATAGTGAGGAAAAATAGCCTGTAATTCAGAGACATTTTGCTTATGTGTTAACATATTATTTATTTATTTAAATATGGAGGAGCAAACTAGGTTAGTATTGTTTATGAACGAATATAAAATCAATTTATCAATACATATGAATGGATAGGTCCCTTATAGGTTTTATCTGTTGATAACGTTGTACTGTCCTGGCGTACTCTCGCCACTACGTTCCTCCAGCTTGAACCGGTACTCGATATAATGGATGGAAATGGTGAAGACCGTGGATTTTCACCAAGCAATCATAAATTACTGGCCAAAAAATCTTTGTGTCTGTCGTGGTGGGTTAGTCCAGGTTCAGGCCTGCATGCCGCAAAAGATAATTCCAGGAAGCAGACACACGTCTTCGTGGCCTCCTGGTGTACGCGGCTAATATAAAATCCTCATCCCAGAATTTATATAAAACAAAAAAAAATATCGGATGTGTATAAATCCGATAACCAGTACCAATTAAAGTTCCTACAAAGTTTATACTAACTAATCTTTTTTTTAAATTTAAAAGCGAAGAAAAGAAATAAAAATATTCATTAAATTTAAATATTTTCACTTCCGGAGTAAACAATTTATCGTTATGGATAATGAACTACTTTATTGATTCTACCTCCCAGATAAGGTTAGGAAGAAACCTTGTTATTTTTTTTATTCCGTAGCTAGAAACTTTTAAATACACTTAAGTAAACCGATCCATCACACAGGACTAATCATTTAATTAGTTCTATTACTCTAATTATCCTTAGGTTAAATTTCTTGATTTATTATTCATTTTAGTGTGCTAGTGTAAGATCTGATGTACCAATGTATCAATTGATATCCAATATCTCAGGACTCAAGAGATATAAATGAATTTAGTCGGTAAAAAAATATATATATGTCGGAAGAAAGAGAATGGTTTTTGAATTCGGAAGAAGGAGAATGGTTTTTGAATAAAATCTATAAAGCTCTTAGGAAGCAGGTATCGAAACAGCAGTGATGACGTGCGGATATCTTGGTCACTACCACAGATTAGATCGTGCTAGCCACACCCACTCTCCATTAACTATTTTTATCTAGGAAAGCTCTCTTATTTTCACTTTATTGGGCGTTCGATGCTAGAGATTTAATGTAGTAGCTGGAGTAGGACTCTTAATCTGATTGATCGTATAATGGGTCGAATATTTTAAGTATACATGCAGTATTTCATATTAAAGTCAGAAGAAGCGAAGATCCAGAATTGGATCAGAAAAACAATGAATTAAGTTCAGAACATTGAATATCCATCGCATTTTACTTCATTGAAAACAATAGTGGGTGTGGATGAAATGATAAAAACATATGATTTTTAAATAATGATTTTTATTCGTATGTTATACGAAAGAACTCAATTTTAAGCTTCTAAAACCTATAAAAATTTAGAGCTCAGCAAAACAAGACAAGGTGCTATGTGAGAAGGAGTAATTAAAATAGGCTTCTATGAATAATTCTTATTGTTCTTAAAATTTTACATAGCATCTTTATTCAATTAAGTCTTCCATTATTTCTGAGCTTGAAATGGAGAATGTTCAAACGATTGATAGCCCCTTAAACTAATAATTATAAAATATTAATTTGTTTCCTAATTTTTTTCTAGATCCAATTATTATAAAAAGTGAATTGACTTTTATCAGTGTTATCATACACAATTTATTACAACGTTACTAAAAATTTAAAACCGAGAAAAAATAAAATCTCAAAATAAATACATCGAAAAAAATATATTTACTAAAAAACGGAGATCACTAAAAATAGGATTTTGAATTTCAAGTCATAATATAGTTACATTAGTATAAGGTACATCAATATATGTTTTTTCGCAAAAATAAGTCATAAAAACACATTTAACACAAAAAGTTCAAAAATGGGAAAAGTCAACTAAAAAAACCCTGAAAAATAAACACCCCATACAACTTTTTAATTTTTTTAAAAACAAAAAATTACATTAATTGCACTCTGTTCAGTTGAATGTGATCTATTAGCTTTCAAAAGCCAATCGGCGATTGTTTAGAGAAATAATATTTATATCATCTGAAAGATCATTTCACCCCCACAGACGCGTTAAATACATACAACTCAAAAACAGTAAAATTCCTTAAACTAATTTTATAAACTTACATGTTTATTTTTTACATGTTATTTTGTGTGTTTGTGTAAAAATAAACGTACTGAATTGTAACAATTTCAATCAAAAGTACTAAAACTGATCATTAGCGCTTCCCCCCCCCCCGCACATCAGTAATAAAAATTTACACAAAGACTTATGAACTCCATACGTAAAATCAAGTATTAAATCATAATATAAATGGTTTTACGTCACACTATACACTATTGATGCTGAATTAGAGGGTTTATTATATTCAACATCAACACGAGAAACAAACACAAGACGGCGATTACAAAGGAGCTGGGATAGAGATCTCCTAAATTTTCTATGGAGAGGTGTCATTGGATGGACCATGATCTGGGTGCCATTATTTTTATCTAACATCCCATTCGTTGGTTGTAAACCATACCGTACAGTAAATAATTAAATAATTAAATTCATAATAATAAAGCCACAGCGAGCCCAAATGCTCAATGCCAATAACATCAATCATAGTAATATGATTTTTTTTTTAACAAAATTTTTATTTATTGATAAACATTACTATCTGCAACTAAGTTGTTGGGCAATAGGTAATAGTGATAGCTGATCACATTCATACTAAAATAAATGAAAAAAAGTACCTAAAATTAATAAAATATCTCCCTAAATATACAAAAACAGAAGGATAAAGAAAATAAACATAATTGAATTATAGAAATAAAAAATAAATAAATAAAGTAAAATAAAATAACAGTAATGGGTGTGACGGTAACAGCGTGGTAACGCACTAGTCTGCCAACCCATAGATTGTGAGTTCGAGCCCGGCCCTACCTGGGGTTTTTCAAGCATAAAACTATGAAATACTCACTCACGATCTCCCCCCGGGCATTTGTGAGGCCCGCCAGCCAATGGGTGGCACACACAAAAATAGGCGCGGGAGTGACAGACCCACCCTATCAAAATCACGTCAGGAAACACGCGATGTATTTCTTAAGTACATCGCTCGAGGCTTTGGACCTCCATGGTATGTCGCGCCAATGAAAAAAAAACACAGTTTTAATAATAAAATAATCACCAGTCAGATTTACACTCTTATATACAATATTTACACTATCGACCTGAGCCCACTCTATCCCCCACGTATGAGAGGTAGAGCAGAGCTCTTTGAGATCCCAGCGCATCCCTC
>NW_027105790.1:681467-683137 GCF_000696795.3 Halyomorpha halys
ATAAAAAAAATATAAATAAATAAAAATAAAATAACAGTAATGGGTGTGACGGTAACAGCGTGGTAACGCACCAGTCTGCCAACCCATAGATTGTGAGTTCGAGCCCGGCCCTACCCGGGGTTTTTCAAGCATAAAACTATGAAATACTCACTCACAATCTCCCCCCGGGCATTTGTGATGCCCGTCGGCCAATGGGTGGCACACACAAAAATAGGCGTGGGAGTGACAGACCCACCCTATCAAAATCACGCCAGGAAACACGCGATGTATTTCTTAAGTACATCGCTCGAGGCTTTGGACCTCCATGGTATGTCGCGCCAATGAAAAAAAAAACATTGTTTTAATAATAAAATAATCAACAGTCAGATTTACACTCTTATATACAATATTTACACTATCGACCTGAGGATCCCTGAGCCCACTCTATCCCCCACGTATGAGAGGTAGAGCAGAGCTCTTTGAGATCCCAGCGCATCCCTCGCACCGCGTCACTGCTAAAGAGCTAGTGGAAGCTGAGCAAGTGCGCTAAAGCCGCAAACACTCAACTAGGGGGTAAATAAAAATCAATCTAAAGCAAATCTTAGTTGACCCTTTAGAATATAGAAAATAATGCTCACCTCGACCCCATTCTTGGCCTGTTACAAAATAATTAATTATTCAATTTATTTAGACTTCACTATTTCTAATAGCAACTACGTTTTTCATCGTCTCATCTTAACATTCTCATACGACTGAAGAACTCCTACGTTCCAATGTTCCAACCAAATTAAGAGTACATTTAAAAACAAAATGGGAATTGGTTTCATAGAACAGTTTTCATTCCATGTCCAATCAGAGGCATTCAGAGACTATAAAAAACAATTTCAGTAAAAAAAAAAATACAAAACAATTTTTGTAACTTATTGGTTAAATAAAGTTAATGTTTGTCTGTTTCATGTTCTAAATTTATCACTACATACTCCTCATGTCAGAATAAATAAAAAAACTACATTGTTCCTGTTTTCAGAAACAACGTTTCAGTTAGTTGAGCTATTATAGTCGCAAGTTTAATTTTCTTTTATAGCTTTGACCCCTTTGTCGGCTACCTATCAACACCTCGTAATCAGAAGGCTTTGTGTAGCCATGAAGCAGATATTACTGCTGTCAAAGCAGGACTCAGCAAATTACTGCTGGCGCATTCATGGCAAGCAATCAGAGGTCCAGGTGGCCTCCCACAATCAACTCCTAGCTTCGATTTCAACACTTCTATTCTAATCGCTCATTTTTCTCTGATAAGGTTTCTTATTTACATAAAATTAGAGTTATATAAATTTATCTGTTTATTTATTAAGAAACTTCATTAATGGAAATACTAAAATCAGTGATTAATAAAAGCTTGAAGGTTTTATACACACACACACACACACACAAATATTATATAAAAAATTATATTATAAAAAATATTTAAGAACAAATGAACACTTCGTGGGAAGGAACCACCTTCCTATAGAGATACTTCAATCCTTGATTTTTGTACATATTACTTAGTAATGTCAATAAAATCATAAATAAACGATGCGAAAATCTCAACAATGCGATAAACGTTTATGAACACATGCATAGATGGTGGAAGGAACCACCATATGGTTGTACTTCAATCATTGTTTTATATTAGCAGATCCCCCTTTTCA
>NW_027105790.1:683187-686308 GCF_000696795.3 Halyomorpha halys
GATAAACGTTTATGAACACATGCATAGATGGTGGAAGGAACCACCATATGGTTGTACTTCAATCATTGTTTTATATTAGCAGATCCCCCTTTTCAGATGTCTCGGAGGATTATCATAGATTGTAAAAGATGAGAGATTAATAGCTAATGGGTTTCGGTGGGTTTGAGTTTAATTGTTTAATAAAAATTGGGTTTGAATGGATAAAGTTATTCCAACCGTTAATATAATTTTCCCATTGCATTCAAATTATGTGTATTTCCTTGAATGTAAAGTGGTTAAAGTTTATATTTGTAGCTATTATTATTTATATTATAATTGGAGAAATTAAGGGTCTATTTATGTATTTATTAAAATTTATAACTGTGTAATATATGTATATACATATATATATAATAAGTAAACGTAGTGAGAGGAACAAAGAGTTCAACTACAATCCACTCGAGCCTCACCGAAGGTCTCAAATTTATGTATTAGTGTATTTTATAAAAACATATTGCTATTTTTACATGTTAATTTTTGTACATATTACTTAGTAATGTCAATAAAATAATAAATAAACGATGCGAAAATCTCAACAATGTGATAAACGTTTATGAACACATGCATAGATGGTGGAAGGAACCACCCTATGGTTGTACTTCAATCATTGTTTTATATTAGCAGATCCCCCTATTTAGATGTCTCGGAGGATTATCAGAGACTGTTAAGGATAAAATTAGGATTATTATGCATTATTCTCATCCCTAATTAGTTCAGATGCTTTTAGAAAATAATAATTTACAATAACCATTATTATGTCTTTCTCAAGGCCGTTTAAAAATTGTTGATACTAAACATCTTTCTAGTTCAGTATCAGATATCTTTGATACTGAAATCTGTTTAAAATGCCCTGTCGTTTTCGCATAACTTTAAATGTGATATCAACACGTTTGATGATAATTGATTTGCGATTACTGGGATTTAAATAATTTTTTAAGAACATATTTATATATACCCTAGACGCGACGTGTGAAGATGCGAAGATCATGAGAGATCTTAAATGGATGGCAGTTGGTATTGAACAGAATCCTGTCCGCTGCGGAACAGAGGTCAGGATGCGCCAACATGTTATAGTGACAAATTACAAATTAATAATTATTTATGTTGGACGATGAGATAGAAAAGAAATAATAGGTTGACAATGAAAATTAAGCCAGAGGATTTACTGAAGATCAATTAATAATCACTGTCAACAGTCTACTTCATGAAGAAAGATACAATAATTGTTATTGTGAATTATTGCTTTCTAAAAGCAGCTGAACTGATAAGGGATGAGAATAATGAACTTTTAAGATCCCACTAAGAATAGAGGATTGGTTTGTCAAATATGGTGATGGCAGCATGCAATTAGGAAAGGTAATAATTACCTGCCAGGAGCAGCGGGAACTACACACAACGATCCTGTACGATTCATTATGTTTATCATGGGCTGTCATGGCTGCTTGGAGTGTGTGACTCCACGAACAGTGCCCATTGTCAACATCAGGAACTACCGCTTAACCCTTGTCTCTCGAGGTTATAGTGCGGGTAACACTTGAGAATCACCCAGCAGAACTAATAAGTTATGTCTTATCAAGAAACTACTAAATAAAATTAATAATAAAAGTCTCAACTCATAGGTGTATCGAGAGGTACTGGGGCTCTTGACGAAATTTTGAGTTTTTTTCTCATTGGAAGAGAGAGGGAAATGTTAACATGAAATAAAAATCTTTCGTTTAACTTGTGGTCTTAATTAAAAAAAATATCAATTTTCATTAAACACACGATCAACTACAATTTACAAGTGATATAAAACAATTTAATATAAATATGTAATAATAAATCACATTTATTTAAAATGGGGACTCCTTACTTCCTTGGATCCCAAGCATTTAAAATGGGGACTCCTTAGTTCCTTCGATCCCAAGCCCTTGTCTCAACTTGCAACTAAGGATCTGAAGATTTTATAACTAGTCATGTAGTCAAAATCTATTGCATTAGATATTCTTAAAGATTTTGATAAAATAATTCCATTAAAGAAATAAAAAAGGTGAGATTAGGCAGGATTTGAATTTCATTTGCTTTCAAATAATATCCTAAATCCATATAACCACGATCAGGAAATTCAATAACAATACCACTCCAAAGATATGAATTAATCTGACTCACAAATGAAATTAAAATAAGTATAATATTTTTTATGTGTCCGTCACGGAAATAAATTCCATCTGAAATAATCATAATAAACAACTGAACACATTTGTGCGAAGACTAACGCTGATTTTTTAAAGATCCAGTTTCAGATTTAAGTAGCTATAAAAAAATCATTTCCAACATTAAATATGGAGAATCAAACTAAGAACCTCTGTTTATCAGGAACTGCAGAGAAAACCTGATGTTCCAATTTCAACTCCTTCTATATTTCTATATTATCACTTTAGAAATAAGCGGAACAATAAATTTAATTAATTTTATCAAAATTTAATAATGTATTGAAAAAAAAAAATACTTTCTATCATAATTTTAACATACCTACACAAGTAGGTCATTATCATGATTATGTTTGATAAGGAACGATTCGGTAATCATTATTCTAAGAGGTTCGAAGTTCAGACGGTTTTAAAACAAGGAGATTCCTTATCACCTATGTTATTCAATCTAGCACAAGAATTAGTTATTAAAAATTAGGTATATAACGAAAAGGAGTTAATTTTAGGAGGTGAAATACCGCTGCTTGGGTATGGGAATAAATACGTATAAAACAAAAGGTGTGGTTAGAAGTAGAAGAAGAGCAAGAGCAATTTCTGTGATAGGAATTCTTGAGGAAATTTATTTGAACAGGTAGATAGGTTTAACTATTTAAGTTCTATGCTAACTACAAAAAACAAATCGACGAAGAAACAAAAGCTAGGTTAATGGTAGAAAATACTTGTTATTTTTCAATTTTGAAATTGCTTAGCTTGTCTTCTGTCCAAAAACCTAAAATTTGGAATTTACAAAACTATATCATAAATAAACGATGCGAAAATCTCAACAATGTGATAAACGTTTATGAACACATGCATAGATGGTGGAAGGAACCACCCTATGGTTGTACTTCAAT
>NW_027105790.1:687021-699407 GCF_000696795.3 Halyomorpha halys
AAAAAAAAATAAACAAGATGAACATAATCAAACTATCTGTATGAAAAATAAATAAATAAAATAACATAATGATAAAATAATATATACAATATTTACACAATCTGAGGATCCCAGAGCCCAACTCTATCCCCCTCGTGTGAAGGGTAGAGCAGAGCTCAAAAGATCCCAGCGCATCCCTCTCATCGCATAACTGGTAATGAGCCAGTGGAGGCTGAGCAAGTGCGCTAACGCGATTTATTATATTAAGGAAATAATATAATAACATTGTTATTTATTCTGTTTTCTGGTTTAATTATTGTTATTAAATTATGTTTTATTTAATTAAACCACTTATTCTTGAAATTTTAGTTTACATCATCAATCGTATTATTACTAAATGTTAATATTATTTCCTTGATCGAATAAGAAATGTAAACCTTTGATTGAATATTTCCAAAATTTCTAGCAAATACTGAATCAAATGTACCATCTCTTAGTACTTTCCGATGTTGAGTTTATCATTCTTACTTTAGATAATTATTTTACATTGTAAACAAATTATAAATGGATTAGATTCTTTGATTGCTAATAACATATATTGAAATCTCAACTTTATATTCTTGGATTTTTTAAATTTATTTATTGTTATTTACAACTGTATAAAAATATATACAAGTAAATTTGCTATAAGTGATAAAATGATATGATAAAAACATGTGGAGAATATATCCATTGATAGAGTTCCCATTTTTAATTTAATATAAATTTTAATCTTACTATTATTAATGATTTGACAACCTCGTGGTGTATAAGACGAAAGTATCATGTGTATGAAGCAGGTTTCGGCTCCATATTTTATTTGCATATTTATTCAAAATTTATTTGAATTTTCAAGATATTTTAATTCCAATATTCAAAAATATGTTATCATTTCATTATTAGCGCGATCTTTTCCTCTTTTTGCCCCTCTAGCTTGGTGTAGTATCAAGATAAAGTTTTTAATTAATTATCATTAAAAAGAGGATGAAATGCCTTTTATCTTTTCTATCCCTTTCTGGAAGATGACAGCCATTTTGTTTTGAATCCTGGTTCAGAAATGGTTTGCCATATTTCAGAACCGAATGCAGCTTAGCCAGTCTACCCTAACTGTCTGGACTAACCAGCTAACTTTTATTGACGATATTAGGCATCAATAAATATGAAATTTTGTACGAACACTCTATGGTTAAAGTGAAAAATGTTCAGACGTTAAATTTTTTTATATTTTTAAACTATTGAAGGAATGATACTTCGTAATGTTTCATAAACAAACCCTTGTTCGGTGGTGTCATTTAATTTAGTATTTTATAATTTTTTTTTTCTAAAATATTATCACATCTCGGATTTGTAACTTTATGGTTTTCCTAAGAACTAAGCACTTCATATGAAGTACTCAAAGGAACAATAAAGTCGCATCATTGATTCAAAAACTCGTTATCATTTAATTTTTGGCGCAATCTTTTCGAGAAAATCGAAAAAATGTAAAAAAATTAAATCTATAAAATGGCACTTCCGCTTATTTCGATTTTATCAAAAAAGTAGCTACTGCATCCAAGGCATATATATACTCTTGAATATATAATTCAGTTTTATACATTTTTTTTTTTTTTTACTTTTTTGAACATTTTAGAGACTGTGTTATTTGGGCTTAGAGGACCTCAGATTCAAGATCGTAATACTTTTTCTTACTGTATATTCCGTAGTTATATGTAGTTAAGTGACAATAATAACTGAATGACTTGTGAAAATTTAAAGATCGTTTTTACACAAATTAAATAATCTTTTTTTTGTTAGTCTAATAAATTTATCTCTATGATATATTAAGATACCATCCGATAAATTAATATTTTTATTTCATTTTTATACATGAGTTTCATTATTATTGAAAGTTTTTCTTTTAAACACTCCAGATAAACAATCAATAATTTTAATATACATATTTATGTATATTAAAATTAAAATCTGTACGCTACAACCAATGTAGGCTAAGGGACTCAGTACTTTGTAAGGAAGTACTGTTACTAGACCAACGGTTGTGCAAGGAGGTGATTTTGTCGGAATCACGCTCGACCGCCAGTTTTTTACCCGATTTAGTTGGCTGAGTGGACCCCAGGAGGCCTCCAGAACCCTCAGGAGGTTACTCACGGTGACAGTGAAACAGAAAAAAATTTTCTGCCCAGCCGGATTTGAACTCAGGTCTTTGGAGTTCGATTAAATTCAATACAATTAAATAAAGTTTTATGTAAATTTTCGGTAAATAATCAGTGTTATGCAAATGAAATCAGGTTGAAATATTTCACTATTGTATTTATTAATATTGGTTTAACAACATTCTGACAAAGTAAAAACCATCCTGAGGTTTTCTTTTATTTCCTTATTCTAATTATGTTGGCTTTAACAAATTTGATAACAATATTAAAACTGTACTCGTTGCACTACATACAAAATAGTACAGCTCAAAAAAATTTTAAGTTAAAATATAAACAATTACATTAAACAAATATTAAATAATAAACATTAGGACTCGTTAATATTTTTCTTAAACTAAAATATACCATAGAAGTTCACTAATAACCTTGTTTTCTTTAATTCTCCTTTATATTACCTTTTGAGTTTTTTTTTCAGTTTAGAACGTTTTTTAAAAAAAAATAATAACAAAAAAAAAATTGTGGTTTTGAAGGGTGTTTAAGAGCAGACCGCTGACCCTTACCCGTAAAAGACTTTATAAAAGAGCCTTTCAAGAGCTTTGCCTAGGTCAGCAATGGCAGTAATATAAGGACTATTGACTGGGGAAAGAGGAATAAGTCCTGGATATGTAAAGAGGGGTTGGATAAAATATAGGAGACCGTGAAGCTAAGAGTGTTTGCAGGGTGCCAGGAGGAGCTCTTGCATATGTGTGTCTCTGACAGAATGGAGAATCCCTGAAAAATAGCTGTCAGGTAAAGTGCACGGAAGTAAGTCCCTTCTCTGGGTTTTAGGCTCCTTCGAAAAGTTTCTTAAATTGTATTCAGTAGCAATGTAGGAATTTTTCTAATAATATTCTGATAATATTATCCTTGCATAAGATGAAATTTTGAAGCAGTTTTTTTTTTAAATACTTATTCTTTTGTCTCAAAAATGGTTCAATTTATTATTTTGAATGTTTAAAGTTGAATCTAAAATATTACAATTCTCAATTGGTATTTATACTCATTTCCTTAATATGCACTGTTTTGTGACTAACTAAATAGTCCATTTATTAAATAAATCAAAAATTCGTATCCATTTTTGTCTCAACACTTTATTTTTCACCAGTCCAACGTTTCGACCATTCCAGCCATCCTCAAGGACATCTAAATATTTAACAGCTTATATTATATCTTCATTTTTAACACTTTTAACAACAACATTATTCACTATATAATAACATACCTTCAATATATTTTCTTCCTTACATTAATTTAAAGTTTCTTTTGCAGGCTATTCTGCCCAGGTCATTTTCATTATTATTAGTTAAAAGCCTTTTCAAACAGTAAATTATTAGAGAGTCATATTTATTATTAATAAGCTTACTAAGCTTAAGTTTAGTTACCTATTTTTTAAAAATTTAAAATCATTAACATTTAATTTTCCTATATAAGATTATCACCAATTAATACACCACCATATATATAATAAACCATTTATAACCTCCCACTCACACAGGTCTACCTTATTTTAAAATTAATTAATTTTATTTTAAATTGCATTTTTGTCTCAATTTGGTATTTATTCTAATTCTCAAAATTCCATTATTACATTTAATTGTAAATAGTAACAAATTTCTCCATTTATTTTTATAAATTTATTTTGCTTAAAATCTCTGCATAATGTTGGTTTAAATTCTTAGTATCTGTTTTAAAATTAACTGTGTAATTGATGTTCTCTGATATATAAATTGACTCAAGTATTTTTCTTTTGTACAAATTGTTTTCTTTATGTAAAATTATGGTGTTATCAAAATCAAAATTATGTTGATTTTTGGCTGTATGCTGTACTAGTGCTGTTTTATTTGGATACTTTTCTTTATTTTTTGTATCATTTTTGTGTTGATATATTCTATCCCCCAAGATTTGCTTAGTTTCACCTATATAGATTGCTGGACAATTTAAACATGGAATTTTATAAATTAATCCCGATTGACTTTTTATTTCAATTTTGTCCTTGAGGATGGCTAGAATGGCCGAAACGTTGGACTGGTGAAAAATAAAGTGTTGAGACAAAAATGGATACGAATTTATAATTTATTTAATAAATAATTACCTTGTCTTAAGAATTTTAAATAATATAATTAAAATAAATAGTCCATGTTAAAGGTAGTACTCAATAGGAATGATTTTATTTTTATTTTCGGTTGGTTCTACTCACCTTGTAGATTGGAGATCGAAAATAGGCCTTTCGAACCAGTCTTCTCCACACCTGCCTGTCTTGGGCTATTGATTTCCAGTTTTTTATGTGCAGCTCTTTCGCATCTTTGTCGATGCAGTCTATCCATCTGGTTTTTGGCCTCCCATGTGGTATCTTACTACTTATACTGGCATTCATTGCTTTGTAGAGATGTCCCGCTCATCTTAACCTTCTTACCATGATATTATAAGATATTGACTGAGCACTCTCTTAAGAGATATTGAACTGTGAGCAGTTCACTCTTAGTTCTTATCTTCCATGTGTTAACTGATCCCTGATCTCCCCTGCCATTCTACGGAGGACTTTCTGGTCAGATCTCTTGATTCTGCCTCCTAGGGTAACAGTTAAAGCCCAGGGCCCTGTTTCATAATAAAAGCTAATAGTTTTAGTTCATAGTACAAGTGTAGAAAGTGTGGTAATAATACTAATACATATTTTTTCATAATAGGGAGGACTATTAGTGATATTAGAAGATTTAAAAAATACTAAAGTACAAGTTACTATTGGACGAGTCTGAGTAATTTTATTAAGATAAATCGACAAGACTAATAGTATTAGTTTGTACTGTAATATGAAACATGGCCCAGATCAGCCGTATATCAGAGCTGGCTTTTTCGTAGCATTGTATAATGTAGCTTCAGTTTTTTTTAGTAATTTTCCAGGATTTCAGTACTCTTAACATTAAGAAGAAGTCTATGTGTACGCTGGTCCATCTCAGTCCGTTGATCATTTATCGATGTTATTGAGAAGGTGATTTATTTTAAACTGTCGACTTTCGGGAACGATTTGCCATGACGTTAGGGTGGATTTTTCGGCTTAAAAAAAAAATCATATTCTTTTTTTTTTATCTTCATTTATTTGCAACGATACTCCTTTATTTCCTCTGCTTCTCTTATTAGAGTCTTTCCAAGTCATCTTAGACAGTTTCGTAGCCATGTATCTTAAGACAGCATTGATGTATTCAACAAGGATTCTAGGACCGCAATGTCGCGTACGACAGTTACTTTATGATTCATTCCGACCTGCATCCCGCCATAATCTCGTCATGTTCTTCTAATATTTTTTTCTAGGGCTGTGTTGAATTGCATCTCCTTGTCTCAGATCTGTTCTGACTTCAAAGGCTTCCGATTCATCTCCTCTCAGAAGAAAAGCTCTGCATTTAGGATCGTTCGTACACGCTTTTATCAGTCTTACCAACTTCTCAGAGATTCTAATCTCAGTCAT
This sequence comes from Halyomorpha halys, assembly GCF_000696795.3. Classification (NCBI taxonomy): domain Eukaryota; kingdom Metazoa; phylum Arthropoda; class Insecta; order Hemiptera; family Pentatomidae; genus Halyomorpha; species Halyomorpha halys. Next base: position 692,689 of record NW_027105790.1, read on the forward strand.
GGTCTTCCAAAGACAGTTTCTGTCAACGGAATCACAGGATGCTTTAAAATCGACAATTAAGACGTTCATCTACTCCCCATCGTTCTTCGAGTATTTATTTCAAGACGAAGATCTGTTTTAGAACTCTTTCCTCTCTTTAACCCAGCTTGGCTGTCACTTATTATATTCTCCTCATACCAAGATATCCGATTTAGCATGATATTGGTCATTATAGTGTAGCAATGTAATATGAAGTTTGAATTTTTTGGAAAAAAATCTAATTAGAAAAAAGAATTATAATATATTATGCACATTTATCATCCACAGCAACTATTTTTTTTAACATATTGTTAACATCTATGGTATTTCATTATCAAAATTTTTCAATTCATATCCTCTGTCTACTTCCAACAAAAAATTGTCTTCTTCTTCTGAGTTCATACTCCTTCAAACAATATTCCGAATTCCCTTAAAACATTAAAAAATTTCAGTAGTAATGATCCTGCTAGTTATGCAGCTAATAATGTAGTAACCCTAATGGAAATCAAGGATGTACTAGAAGAGCGTAAATAAAATAAAACCGATGAAACAGACAATGTACGTGTACCGATATATTTCGAAAATATTCCTACGAATCTACTTTAAATTACAGTATTTAACAATAATATATTTCTAAATCGAATGAGCATAATAATCGAAAGCATAACGTACCTACACTAATTCCAGGAACATGGGATATTTAAATCTGCAAAGAATTTTGCTAAGAAAAATTTTCCTCGAGTATTAGACCAAGATATAAACAAAAGATTAAATGAGATTATTATAATTTAAAGCGTCTCATTGGAGTTGAAACCATTTTTGAATTAAATAATGTGCAAATCAAGGATGTATTGTTTATGCAAGCAAAGCATAAAAATAATTCCTCCAGCCATGATTTGAATGAATCATGAGCTATATTACAATACAATGGCTATTACTCTTTTTTGAACTAATTGTTATGAAATAAAGAAAGTTACCAACAAATTGGAGGCTGGATCGGAGAGAAGCGAATAGCAGCGTCATGAATTTCATTTCCATTTCTCAACGAAATGAGAAAATAAAAAATTAGATTTTGTTTATTAATGCTGTTAAAAGTATCCCTGCTCTTGAATATTAAACCCTAATTACTATTTTAAGTGAACTTCTAAAACATGGATAAGAAATATAATAGCTATAAAAACCAGCTCTGAAATTCCTGTTAAGTATTATAAACAAAGTTATTCTCAGCGAATTTAATTTCGTAATATTCTATACAATATAAATTTTTGATTAGTAATTATTCTCATCATTATCTTTGTCTGCAATTTTCCCCTATTGTAAAATTCTGTTCCGGAACTGAACAAATAAAAATTAGAAGGAATATAGCTTCAAACAGTACCAAGTGAGTGAGAAGTTATTAAACAAAAAAGAAGGAGCACTCAACATTCATATGTTTGCTCAAACAGTTCTAAGTAAACAGAAAACAGGTTTTATTTTTACGATATTTGAAATTTAATATTTTCTTTGTGACTGAAAAAGCATACATTCAAAAATGTTTGGAGGTCAACGAGTCTGCAATAGCTGTAAATAAATGTTTTCTATAATTAATTAGTCTTACAAATAATTATTTAGAAATTTAAATTGAAGTTTTCTATAGAAAACGTTATCTGGGTTATATTTCAAACTATATTATCAGAAAATATCGCTAGAGAGAAAATATCAATCAATAAAATCGATAATCAAATCCATAAATTAGCAAATATTAACTTAAACCATATTTATATAATTAAAAAACATCAATTACTTCGTGTTAATCTAAAAGCATCACTCATCTCAGTAAACATTTCAAATGAGAAAATGACAAAATGTTGATTTATATGACTGTAATAAGACCTATCAAGACTTACGGAGTTGAGTTTGGAGTTTGACTAAACCATCGAATACTCTATCCAATCTTTATAATCCAAAATCCTGCGTGAAATCCCTGATGCTCCTTACTTTATTACAAATCCATCAGGATCTCAGTGTTCTATATCTTGCTGATTTTGATAGATAATCATTTGCTTACATGATAAAGTTCCCAACTACCAAAACGCACTCATTTCACTAAAACTATATAATATAACTAATGACAAATTTACTTGTTGTTATTACCCATAAATACATTTAAAAAAAATTTATTTGTAGAAAATGCTACGCCAAATGAAAAATATATAAGAAAAAACATATTATTTATCTTTTCATGATGTGGATAAACAGCAATTTCATAATACTAACCAAAAAAAAAAAAATTATAGCATAAATCAATGTTCTTCAATCATTACTTTACACTAGATCTCGTGGCCATCTTCTTTTTAGTTGCCTCGGAGGAACATCAGGCATTGTTGAGGATAAGAGATTAAGAACAAATGAGTTTGGATGGGTAAGGATTTCGTAATGAAAGGGGCTATATCTATTTCGAGCCAAATCTACAACAAATGAAATGTTAAGATCTGTATGGATGAGTTTATTTGTGACGTAATATGGAGCATCCAGGATTTTACGAGGGATTGTAAGGATTGGAGGTAGCAGGAGGTAGGAATTCGATGATCTAGAGGAGTCCCAAAGCTCAATTCTGTTCCAACTTTGTCTGATTGTCAAAGTGTTAGTCAAATAGGTGTTGTAGCAATCGGAATCGACAAGCAGTTTCTAGTCCTTTCTGTCTAGTATGTAGATTCCAAGTAAGTCTCTCTTAGATTAATAGTTAAGAAATAAATAATATGTTACATAAAAAGTTTATTTTATTCTATACAATATTCTTTCTTATTTTAATTCCCTGAAGACGGCGATCCTTATAAACACTCTTGTTTTTTAAAAAAATTGAGCATGATTGATAATAAATGCGTGTTTCTAGGATATACATCGCCGTACACTAATCCTTCTCATATAAGTGAAATAAACTACTTATCACATTACCCTATCCGCGCCTAAAGACTAACACTTCTCCATCTCCTTACCTCCAGGCAATTCAATCCCTGGATCCATGATGATGGCACCAGACAACAACGATTTCAGTTCTTTGTCCTTCATGAGGGAGGAGAGGAGATGCTTAGGCAGTATCATCTTCTTGGGCTTCTTAACCTCTTCCCCGGCCAGGTGGAGGAGTTCAGCGACCAAGTACTCGAGGACTGACGTCAGGTAAACTGAGGCGCCATTTCTGATTCGTTCAGCGTAATTTCCCAACTTCAGGTTCTTGTGGATCCTCGAAACAGGAAAGTTGAGGCCGACTTTACAATATCGGTCTTTATTGTTTTTTTTATGTTTTTTACTTATGTCGTTTTCGAAACTTTCCATAATAAATAGGCTTAAATTTCTCTAAAGTAAAATTCAGAATCTAATGAAAGATCATATGTCGCAATAGTGAATTTGAACATGTGAAATTATGTTGCTTAAACACATTTTATTCAGTACAAATTAAATATATGTCAATATATTAAAAAATAATAATAATACTACAAAAACCAATTCAGAAGACACCATACTGATGTTATCTTCTACATTGCATACTTCGATACAATCGATCTAACACAATTATTGTAATTGTTAAGAACCTTTTTTTATAATTTGATTATGCTTAGCCACTCTTAACCCCTTCAACCCTCCGTTATTATTCTTTTTAGATTATTTTTCAATCTCATAAAGCCTAGATTTTGAATGTTAATCTTTTATTTCATATAAAATGCACACTATAATTAAAGTGTTATTATGATCATTGGAAATTGTGAAAATTAAACTCTACAAGAGGCAACATCCGTTTTAACAACCTACATCTAATACAGTTCCATTCTTTTCATTAGGTTAAAAGTTAGCACAGCGCCCTATCAATATTAATTTACACTATGATGACAAACACATTTATTTTTTTTTATTTAATAAGCACGAACAAAACAAAGTCTCCTTATTTTTTTATTACATCACATCAAGTTCTTCTTTTTTAGCGCTTTTATTATCAGCTACTTGTGACGGGCTCTGAGACAATTGTAAGCTCGATAAAATTTCCTGATTTTATTTCCTCTTAAGGCGATGATTTTAATGCTTAATGGTTAATGGTTAAGTGTACAGTTAATGATATTCTTACCATTAACGGTTTCCGGAAGTTGATGCCACTGCCCCAAATCAGAGCTTCCGTCTCGATTGTGTTGATAATAGTGGACACATCCAGCATTTAATTGAGCACCATTTTGAAAACTTTATAAAATTGTTCATAAAAAAAAAATTCTTTATTTATAATCTCTACACTTTCTTGAGACTAGTTAAAATTGTTTAAATAAATAAAATTTTATCTATTTTAGTCTCAGAACATTTTTTAATCCTTTATATGTCCGACGTTTAGGCCAATTCAGCCATCAAGAACAGTCTTAATCCAATTTTAGATGCACATAATTTTAAAAATAACTTTATGCAGACTAATCTGCATTTATATCAGTCCAAAAGTTACCCTAATTAGTCAGTTGTTCAACATTAATCAGTCTACCATCTTTGTTAGAATTTATCCCAAACGTTCTTAACATCTTGTTCTGATAAATTTTAACAAAGAAGGTCGATCACAGTCGACAGTAAAAATGTTTTAATTTTTAATTTAATGTTGAAAAATTGTCTAATTGTGGTAATTTTTGACTGATATAAATGGCCTGGGTAGAATAGGCTGTATAAAGTTTTTTTTAAATGATATGCTTCTACAATGGCATTAAGATTTTCCTCTGGGATGGCCGAAACATCGGACTTATAAAGAAATAAAAAATGTTTTGAGACTCAAATGGATAAAAATTTTTTTTCTTCTTAACGAAATTAAAGTGTAGGGTTCAGACGGCACATTTGCACATATCGATAATAACAATAAGAGTAAATTTAATAATCCTTTAGAGTGTACAATAACAATAAGAGTGTAGAGTTGGTAGACTTGAATGACCGCCGGCGAGCTGGTGAGAAAGAGTGCCAGGCAGCCGGATAACTTCAACAAAAGTCGACTCCACAGTGGTGAGAAGGACTGCCGGCGAGTCGATGAAAGAGTTCCAAAAACAAAAACAAACCAGCTCCAACAAAAACTTGACTCAACAAACAATGGCGGCGGAACGTCCGTGAAACAGTGACTCCGCCTCTCACAGTGCCTATACCTCCTAAGATGATCGCTCCAGTGCTTCCTAAATATTCACTTCCATCTGCCTCATCCGCGGTTAAGCAGGCACTGGTCCCACTGCCTTCAGTATCGTTCTGCACATGACACCTCCGCAATGTATTTATATACACTAAACCTCCTTATATCTTTTTTTTTATGTATCAAATTAAATTTACAAAATTACTTATACTTAAAAACATAAATAAATGAATAAACATAAACTTATAACTAACAAAATTGAAAATCACTTGAAAAGTAAATAGAAAGAGTAACATAAAAAGAAACGAAACTTTTGGGCTTTAACAATATTAATCATATATTGTTGATAAAAGTTAAAACAGATTTTTAACTGACGAATTACAATTGACTTGGGTTTCTATTAGTCCTCCTAATATTCTTTATATTTTTTTTTTGTGGGGTGAGGGGGAGATTTTACTGAATCTGAAGATAGAATTACATTTCCATACACCAAATATCATAACATGTGAAAATACAAATAAAACATTGGTGTATTATTTAATTATTTCAATTAAATTAATTATTTTAACATCAGGTGATCACAAAGAATTTTTAGAAGATGTATTTTTCTTTTAAAATATTGATTGAAATGAGAAGGATAAAGAGGATCATAGAGTAATTAATAAATATATTAATTAAGATGGTTGTCTTGAGATAATTAATTCGCTGGGCTGATTGATAGGCGGGACCCCAGCCAGCGCTGGCACCTGTTGCCCTAATCATTATTAAGCTCCTTCAAAAGATATATTTATCTTTTTCTTACTTCAATTTGAATAATTCATCAATCATTAATTTGAAAAATGCTTAGGAACGAGCAGCCGTCAATCCATTCAGATTGCGAATTGGAGAAATTTATTTTTGATCATTGAAATGAGATTTCGTTTGATAAATGTCTCGGCGTTACGGTACTAAAAAGTTAACTTTTTGATATTTGGGTCTACTGGTAAAAGAAAAATCGTCCTTTCTCACATAATTTTCAACTAAATATTTTTTATTTTACTCTTAAGTGTCTTTAGTGTTTTTCCTTCGATTATAACAGTCTTAAATTGCGAAATTTACTAATTTTGTGGTTGAATTGGCGTGAGACCCACCATCCCACCCTTTGTTTGTTTTCTCCCACATTCTTTATATTGTGACTGAAGCAAATACAATACACACACTTCGCATAAAAACTTAGTATAGATAGGATTGAGATCATTTTATTGCCTGAAATGCATTTTAATGTTCAGTTAAGATGGCAGGATCCGCTGTGTCCAAGGGGTGCAACCGCCGTCTGCTTGGTTATGAGTGGTGGAGAACTCTGTACTGATAATCGATTATGGGTGTTTCTGAGTCCCTTCCCTCAAGGGACCAGTGCCTTGCGACCTCTAAGGTCTTAATAGAGGGACTATCTCCCGGATAAGTGGATTTACATAGGCTGTCACCACATAAAAGAATTTGGGGGGGGGGGCTGTAGTTCTTGGTGGATATCACTAATTCTGGTCCTCTGCATTGGCCTGGTGCCTCTAATGACCAACGGCAGGATGGAATTCCGGTAGCTGTGGATTCT
>NW_027105790.1:699958-707333 GCF_000696795.3 Halyomorpha halys
TAAATAAAAAATAAATAGGAATATATTTCGGCAACTTTCCTATATACAAATATATATATGGTTTGAATGAATACTTTGAAAATTAATACTTTAGCCCTTATTTGCTAAATATTGTAGCATTTTTCTTAGTAATAAAATAAAACATAATTACATACATGGGAAATATGTTCATTTATGTACGTAGTTAAAAAATTTGAAATTTTGATAAATACTAATTTATGTTTCCCTATCTAGAATGTTCCTATAAGGTACATTGAAAAAAAAATTTGGAAAAGGAACCTTATTGAACAACCTTATCGACATATGATAGTACAGCTTTTTGAGCACAAGCTATTTCGGCCATATCTGACATACTAATTATATATTTATTCCTAAAATAATAATCATTATTCAAAATAACAGCATATTGTTAGGTCTTTTACTATTTAATAAATCTACACCAAAAAAGGGCAATCACGTTATAATGGGATTACTGAAATTTTAATTTTTGTTAAAGTAAAAATGTTACTGACATATTAAAAAAAAATACCTTCAAGATGAATTTCTAATGTATATGAATTTAATAAAATTATTTGGAAATGTACCAGATACCAACACGCTGAATGAATTTTTCTTTTGAGATTGTTTATTCAGAGTTTAATCTAATAGAGTTTAAGCCTCTTGAAGCCTCACTAGCGAAAGAGAAAATAAGACGAAAGCAAACCAATCAGGCTTTGAAAGTGTGGCTAAGGAAAACGAAAGATAGCTTAAACGCCTTAGCCTTTGTTCCGTCCTCCGAAATCACTCAGCAGAATGTTTGCACAGCCTAAGCCCGAATACAAAGGAGGAATTTAAATAATAAAACAGTACTTTTACCCTTTTAATTTTAATATTAAAACCGGTCCTTTATCATTTAGCCAGAAGGAGAATTGTGAAGTAAAATCGATTGAATGGATAAAGGAATGATAATTCTTTTTATAAAGTAGTAAACCAACAAAAGAAGTATATCGATGATATAATTGCTACTAATTAATATTGTTGTCTAGAAATTAATATAACATGTTTTTTTAATGTCTGAGAATAGATTTTTGTAACTCAATTCTCCATCTATAACGTTTAAAAATAGAGATGGAAGTTTTAGATTCCTATTCATAAAATCCAGTTTTATAAAACACTTTAGAAAAAAATGCGATAACTGAGAAGTTTTTATATTTTTTCCATTCTAAAATTGTTGCATATAGGAGCCTGGAATTACTAATTTATGAAAAATGGTAAATCCATGATACCAACTACTACAAATGATGCTAATGAACACAATATTCAACTAACTAGGGATGAATTACTAACAGAAAATAAAAAAAAAAAAATCCATAATAGAATTTAATTCACAAAAGCTATTATAATTTGTCTTTTATTTAATTTGATTGTTCATGATAGCAATAATTTTATCCATCATTGTATACATTTAATTATTTATGTTCAAATTATTAACGCTTTTTTAATTTACACGAGTAGACGCGTAGAGTAATATGAGAAATTTTCTTCGATTACACGCTCATATAAAGAAAGATGTTAAAATTTTATTTGTAACTTTTAACATTCTTAATTAAACCTTAAATAGTGGAATGTTGTCTCTATTAAATATCATAATATTTTTCTATGTCGATGTACGACATGTCACAATCTCACAAGAGGAGGTCATAACACAAAAAGAAAAGCCACTACACTGAGAACTCTAGTCGCATACATAGTTATATAGTTTTATTCATCCGAATTAAAATATTTAGTAATAAATTAATTGTTTTATAATGTAGATTACTTAGGGAACTTCATTTTAACTAATAAACGCTCTCTTAGAAGGATTTTTTCACAATAACTTACATAAAATCGTGTAATTAGATATAGTGAATAAAAAGTACTCTTGTTAATTTAAATTTTTTATACTTTATTTAATTACTTCTAATGACGACGTTTCGGGGCTGCTATCACATCATCAGGTATCTACAAACAAATTCACAATATTCATCCTATGTTTTCAAAACTTAGGACATAACAATATACCACAATTTATATAAAATCCTCTTTATTTACCCGAGGAGCCATTCACTGGAACTCCATGGCCTCAACCATATGTCATGTATCAACCTTCCCTAGCTTAAAACCCTTCTGTTCAACAACCTTTTGTTTCTCTAAACTGAACCAATATTGTAGTAGTATATATAGTATAAATATTTTACAATATCATATATTATTTGTAAATTTTGTTACTACCTTTTTGTTTTGTTTTGTATGTATTTAGTTTGTTTTTTTTCTGTATCTAAATCTATTGACATATAATATCCATATAAGTTGTAATTATGTGCGGCCCACTGTTTTTGGCTAATATATTGTGTAACCTTATAATTATTCGATCCTGACCTAATTACTGAATAATAAACTATTTTTTCATTTCACTAAAATGAAAAGATATATTCGAAAAACATTGTATATTTCTTGTAGCGATATAGTCCTAGAAGTCTTTTTATCCTTCTAAAAATAACGAAATAAGAGGCTCAAAAAACAGCGTCGGATAAACCCAGAGGTTCCAAATCTTTTTCGGTTTGTGGCTCCCTAAATAATCGGATTTTTCCTGCGACACCCTTAATATATCAGATTTTTTTTCTAAATTTTTGAATTTCTTGAGAAATTGTAAAACTTTCCTTTTTAAAAGTTTTTACCCATTCAACAGCGAAAAATTAAAAACAGATACTTACTACTTTCCTTGGGATAATGTAAAATATCTAATGTTTCAACTGTTTCGGTAATATCCACGTTGAGACTGGTGTTAACCATGTGGTTAGGTTAGTTGAAAAAAAAATAAACAATAACTTTGTCTGCATACACGATTGTTGCCTCAAAAAACTTGAGAATAGAGAAGTTCCAAGAAAATTTCCGAATAGTTTAATTGAATATTTGAATATTTATGACGGTGTTTGGGAATCACTGGGTAAACCTATTTAAGGTTGTAATAACATTTATCAATGTAAACTTGTTGCCTCTTCAATATTATAGTTGTTCAATAAAAAAAAAAAGAAAAAAAAAAGCGAGTCCTTGAAACGACTAGGGAATGTTCAGATGAGTTCATATAAGTGCATTAAAGACTACTGCAGGGGAATAAGGCATTAGGTTATTCAGGTGTCCTTTACTTCTAGTGAATGAATAATCAACTAAACCAGAGACAGGGAGAGTTGTCGACTTAACTGAGTCTGGAACGCTAACTCCCTAATATCTCATCTGTAACTTACCTCATTCCACATTCACGTAGTCAATAGAGCTAAAGGCAATTTTAAAATTTATATCAGTATTTCCACGCTGATTTTTCTTTTCAACTCATTTTATTTTAAGTAATATGAAACCTAACTACCTTTAAAAGATGACTTATATAAGCCATTCGGTCACTCAAGTTTCAATTGCTATAATAATGTATAATTTAGGGCTTGAGGTGAAAATAACGACTATCAAATTTATTTCAAACTAATAATACAACAGTTTAACAAAATAGAACCATATAGGGTGAACGGATCTCTAAAATATTAATAAACACTAAACTGATTGGTAAACGCTCGAGGGGTACTGAAATATAGATGGGAGAATTGTATTAATACTGATTTAGGTTTGGGTTTGGAGGATCGTTACTGGAAGGATATAATTGGAGGACTATTGGTACAATCGGCATCGAATCTTTATTATTTATTATATATTACAGAGCTTTGTAAATGAGATAGGTTTAAGTAATATGATGATTTACAGTTTTATTGCATTAATAATTGATGAGTTTTCTATAAAAAACCGATATTTACTCTTTTAGATGATAGTATCTAAAAATAATCATGGAAGCACTTGACGTAGATAAGTTAAATTATGTTTGGAAAATGTTTATTTTTTTTAAGTTTAATTTTGAAATTAAAGTCCTCAATCATTAAAGGTCATCACCCAATTGAATTACTTTTTAAATTGCGTTTACTATGTTGCAAAATAAAATTTGTTTGTATATTTTTCATTTTTTATTACATTATAGTTTTGAGAGCACGCACATTGTGATAACTTTGTGATCCCAAAACTATAATGTAATAAAAAAGGAACAAAAAAAAATTGAAAAATTTACAAAACAACTTTATTTTGTAGCATAGTAAACGCAATTTAAAAAATAAATCAATTAGGTACATGATTAAGGACTTTAATTTCAAAATTAAACTTTTAAACAAATAAACATTTTCAATGAACAAATTAACTCATCTATATTTCATTTCAATACTATATATCTGTACATACTGAAATCTCTAATTCCTATTATTATCATCAAAACCTAGTTAATATAACAGAGTTGATTAAAATAAAAAAGATGGAAGGGAACCAATATATTTTTTATTTAGTAAGTGCCGTATACTCAAATCTGTTACTCATTCTCTTAATTCTGATAGATAGTAATACTCAAAAAATTAATTAAATTAGCTATAAGTACAGAGCGGATTTTTGTGCAGTAAAAAACCCACAATATACAAAATCGTGCAGATAAACCTCAAAATGTGGAAAAAAGGCGCCCAAATCTTGCAATAATTAACTTAATTATTGAATTCATAATATTAATACATGGAAATCTTACCTTAACTAGTTTGAATCAAATTAAAATCGCTTAGCGATCTCAATATTTATTCAAATATGCCTGAAATACTACTCTAAATAACCTTTCTGTCTATGATTGAAGCTAAGAAGAAGCTAATTTTATTAAATAATTTTATGTTCGTATTAGAATTCATTTATTCAACTTCCTAAAACAAACCCAATTTAAGCTTAAGAAAATATATGCAAGACACTATTGTTGAAAGGAGTATTTAAAAATATTTGTTCAAGTTAAATTCCTTTTTTAATTTTCTATAAAATTTCACTCTCTATTTTCTTCCGCTTCGCTTTTCAATTGTGTATTTGCATTACATTTACAAAAAATTATCATGTAATAAATCAATTTCAAAAACCTTTAAAATGTCCGAATAAAAATGTATATGTTCATTCATATTGATTTAACATTAACAGGTCTCGTACCCATCTTATTTTTAGGCGCCTCGGAAGATTGTCAGGAATGGAAGAGGTTGTAAGGTTAGAAACTAGTGGTTTTGGGTGGTTAGAGAGTTTGTAATGGAAAGAATGATCGCTATAGGTTAGATCGGTTAGGATTTTAGGAGCATTAAGGATTTTACGAACGATTTCGGATCGTAAGGATTGGATACGAGAGGAATTCGAAGGTTTAGTGGAACCCAAAGCTCAACTCTGTACGTCCAAATTGGCCTTATTACAGTCACGTTGATCAGTCATTTGTAATGAGTTGGAAGTTTAGACCGTTTGTCTAGTAAGAGCAGTAGTAGCCGAAATCGACGTGCGGTATCCTGTCTTTTCAGCATTGTGTGAGGATTCCAGGTTAATCGTTTCTCCAGATGTAGTCCAACGTAGTGGATCTGTTCGACAGAGGTAAAAGAACTCTAATAAAGGAATTACATTTTAATCCTTTAATTACGATACCATTCTTAGAGGGCTGTGATTTGGGATAGAAATGAAAGTTAAAAACACAAAAACGTTCTCTATAACAAGCTTGTCCAAGAGAGAATTTTTTATAGTTATCCGAAACTACTGGTTAATATTATTCGATAATATTCATCACTTGTGTTGTATTTTGTATTGCTTCACCACAAATTGGCCAATTTTAAACTATAAATCAAATTAGGAAAACAATAATGAAATAAAACATATATTGTCATCCATACTCCTATATTTGTATGATAATATAAATTTAGTTCAAACATTAAATTTTATGAAACAAAACTTAAAATTTGCCTAATAGTAATACGTCCAAGTTTTTGTTGAACAAAAATCAAAATTTTGGAGAAAAAAAAACCTGAAAACGTGCAATCTCGTTCAATATAAATTTCATGTTATTTGAATGACTTTTCCATGATTCGAATTTCTGTAGAGATTTGCAGAATTTGAAGCAAAAAGACAAAATTGAATGACTTTTCCATGATTCGAATTTTTGTCGAGATTTGCAGAATTTGAAGCAAAAAGACAAAATTGCAAATGCATGGATTTTTTTTCTCTATAATAATCAGAATACAAAAGGTAGGAATATCGATTAAAACGTTAAACATTTGAAACTGTGGATGATCCCCCGACTCCTTTATATGGAACACCAGTATCAGTTTATTGTAGATAAAAAGCAGGGGCCATAAGAATATGGATGGGTCCCAGCTTCTTTACATAAATTTCTGTCGAGCTGTCAGCACCGACACACTAAAAAAATCCCCCTTCCGTGTTCATAAAGGGACTCCATCAATATTGTGACACTCTTCAGGACCTCGAATCAATATTATCTAGATCGCTCTATTTACTTCCTTACGATTTTAATTTTCTACATGATGGTTGAGCTGTTAAATGAAGAAGATAAAATTTTATTACCTTCGTAATAAAGAGTCTCAATACTCGAGTATTTTATGGTCAATGATTCCGGATAATGCTATATTTCGATGGCTCAGTAAAATATTGTTCATCGAACTAGTGGATGGTCAGCAGATCGTGTGATTCTGAACCTCGAACTACGTCCATTTTCCCATGCGTTCATGTATAACCACTCTGTGCGTTTGCCGTATGCGTTAAATTCTATTCACATTCTTCGTTGCGTGATAAAAACATACAGTACGGACGTAGCTTTCGCAAATTTACAGAATATTAAAATTTATAAATACAAGTGTATAATGCTTATAGTTTACTTCGGTTTAATAACTATAATTCTTGTAATTATACTGTTTGCCATTTATGACTAATGGATGAATATGGTTTTTTGAAGACAAATATTAATGTAGAAAAATCTAAATAATAAGAAATGCATTCATATTTTTACCCACACTTTCATTTTTTCTCGATTTAAGTTTTTTTTTAACCGTTGTTCTGCTCGTTATTTGTAAATTTTTTAAATTTAAGATAATTCCGGGCCTAATTCTGGCAATGCGGGGGTGGAGAAGGAAGGGTAAAACTTCCTCCTAATTATTTTTGGTGTTATTATCTCTCCTCTGTGAAGAGTTATACTCCTTCTCCGTACAGCTCAATACTTGTTACAAGAGGACGATTTGAAGATGAGATTAGGAAGGCTACTATGGTAATAAAATTTAAAAAATATATACAACAAATAAATTTAATGTGTTATATTTCAATGGCTTGGTATAGTCTTGTGAAGAATTTACTCATTGATAGAACCCCAAATACATTTAGAGTAGAAGTTTTCGAAGCCATCTTATTTTCAGACTCCTATAAGAATTGTCGGGGTTGTCTGGCCTTAGGCGATTTCTCCAACCTGATATACTCTTTACAGAAG
>NW_027105790.1:708807-712923 GCF_000696795.3 Halyomorpha halys
GAGCATTAAGGATTTTATGAAGGATTTTGGATTATGAGCTTTGGATACGAGAGGAATTCGATGGTTTAGTGGAACCCCAAAGCTCAACTCCGTTAGGTCATGTAGGTCTTATAATAGTCATCTAAATGCGTTTTTTGTAATTAGATAGAAGTCTAGGCCATTTATCTTGTAAGTGTTGTAATAGTTGATATCGACCAGCGGTTTCAGTCTTTTATGTCAGTCATCCGTCTAAATGTAGCCCTAGATGGCATATCTTTTTGAATGGCATACGTATAGTGTTCTTAAAGGATATTGCAGGGTAGAAGTTATATGTTTACGACGAAGGGTAAAGGTGATTTGTAGATTTTTTTTTAAATTTATTTTAATCTTCCAGTTTTGACACCATTCTTCAAGGGTAGCACACATGTAGTGTTATAGGGATACTTTGTAGGAACAGTGATGATTAGTTGGGATGTCAGCTGTATAAACTGTGAAAATGATAGGGCTAAAAAAACTGCGCTGAGGTACACCATTAGACTAAGGAAAGAGGGATGGATCAACAAGCACTTTGACAAATGGTTAAAAAAAAAAAGGCTTAATTAGTATTTTGTTCAAAAATTATATTAACTTTGTCAAAAAATAGAAGCCCTCGTATTTTTATTTTTTATTTTTTTTTTAAATTGATATTATAAATGAAAAGTCTGTATATTAATACTTTAGGAAACGATATTAATCTATGTTGTAATATCGATTTTAACTATCCATTCTTGACCTCTGCGACTGTGTATTTCCTGGCGGTTTTAAAATAAAAGTTAATAATCAGAAATAAAATGAAGAATAGTTTATTATACTGGGACTTGGTCCGTTTAAAACAATTACGAGGTAATTTTAATTGTACAATAACATATATTGGCAAACAGTGTGCAACTACACTCAATAATAACTTATAATAATTTTTTTTATAAATAATTTTAGATACAGAGAAGAAAAATGAATTAAATAAAAAACTAACTGACTAAATACTGTGATAATAAAAACAAAACAAAAAGTTAATTACAAATTATCTGTACCATTATAATATTGGATTAGATTGGTGAAGTAAAAGGTAATTAAATAGAATGGTTCTGAACAAGGGGAGGGTTGGTACATGACGTATATTAGATGGAATAGAGTTCCAGTGAAATCCAGCTCGGGTAAAAATGATTCGTCAAACGTAGCCTTCGGTGAGGGATAAACGGGACCTTGTAGTACAGGATAGGACTGAGAATTTGAATTGGAGGTTTTCTAGGGCGGGCGCTGAGTACTAGTTACGTTAATAGTAGAAGGGAAGCTAGAAAATATTGGCATGTATTATGTATTATAACTTTGTCTTGTATTTCTTGCATACAGTATTTATAATAAACATGCAGTTTCAACATAACTAACAATATTTTGATGAACTATAGGATAATTTATTTGTTTTCCGGTTATAAAAGAACTATCTGGAGTCTTCATGTATCACTTCGAAAGTAAAATCATTGAAGAGACTATTTGATCTAAGAGTATAAAATAGAATAATTTCCTATTAATAGATAATTAAAAACACTGAAATGGTGTCTTGATGGATAATTGCCACTTGAGGAACACGGCGACCCCAATCCCTCTGTTTTATTAAAATTTAATTCAAAGCTATTGAAGCCGGAAATGGGGAAAGGGAAGCGCCTCAGCCACATTCCCGATATTTCCTTATTCCACGAAGTCAGTATAAATTAAATTCAACAATTCAAACCCCAACCGGGAGGGCTTTTTGAATTTATCTATTGATGTAAATTTTGAAAAATTTCCTGTCGCTGCTGTTCCTCTCTAAAATAAAATGCTCCGTTAAGTCATCGTTTGGTTAATCATCTAAAGAAATAATAACATTTATCAAATTCTAATTTTTTAATATATTTAAATCCTTATAATATCCAAGGCTACTGAAAAAGATCTAGTCTTCGAAGGAAAATTTCTTCACCGAATTTGGAGGTAAAAATTTGAAGAATAATAGATAAGACGAACTAACCCGGAGCTATACAATGACATTGGGGAGTCTGATGTCAGAGCAAAGAAGGTGATGCGTTTGAGATATCAACGCGACAGCAACAAATTTTCATGTGCTAAATTTATATTTATATGCAAATATCTTAAAACTACTGCCCCTACGAAGATAAAGGCCTTAATAAATTACTTAATATAAAATAAAACTAACTTTAATTTAAGTGCTAATAGACATCTATATGTGACATAGTTCCTGAGAGATAGATTTCTCAAAATAAATACACTACTAATCTTTCTTAATTTTCATTAATCATGAAATATTGCTTTCTAAAAAACTATATCTCGAGAACCATTGAACGTAAATAGATCTATTAAGACTCATATTTCAGGAAATTTACTCTGCTACAAATAATGTTCTCTTAGGTTTTCTAGTATTGTTTGTAATTTCAAAGATATAGAGCTCCGGATAAAAAATTAATTTTTTTAACTTTTTGAAACAGCCACCATTTTTTATTTTCCCTAACTATACTTGGCAGACTCATGAATTTTAATTAGTAATTATACATAGTTTTCATTAAAGTAATAAAAAATTGGGGTGAGATAACTGCCCATTTTTTCTTCCCGGATCTTGTACTATTAAAAGAGTAAGGCTACTCGCTTGATTTCTGTTTGTTATCAGGCATTAAGTGAAACTCTCGTGTTTCATTACCCTTGAAAATCGAGTCTAAAGCCCCTGATGGAATATTTCAGTTTACTAAATCGTAATCACGACTTTTTATAAGTATTTTTGGTATCTTCGTGTTGATAAATAAACTCAAGCTAAAAATAAAATATCCATAGTTCAAAAAAATCGATGTTCTTAACTACTCTATAACGTAATGTAACATAGCTGTTTACTTTACCAACAAATATCGTATTTTATAATTCTTTATTAATCATGGTCGGCCTACTTTTGTAGTTACTCCTGAAAAACTAATCCATTTATTATATCATATATATCATTATTATATTCATGTTCTATTGTAATATACTATTTTCTAGTAATTTTTATGGTATCATTTAAACAGAAAACCTTGGAATTAAATTACAAAATAACTACAAGTTAATTAGAAATCAACTTGTATAATTATTAGTATGTTATTATTAAGCCAGCTTAGTAATATTTAATAATACAAACGTTTTCTCCAGCCAAAATATAGGCATCCTGATGTTTCCGCATAAAAAAAAGTTTTCAAACATTGAAAGTATCCTATAATAATAATAAACCGAGATTTTTTCAATTTAACTTTATCCGATACATAAATATTTACGAATTCACAACGGAGAGAATTTGTTGATTTACATTTCAGAGCGAAAGGAATATTAATTTCCAACTAATTTCCATATTAAATAATTCCCACATAACTGTTAGCATTTGGAATATAAAATCACTTCTACTTTTATTAATTTATACAAATTACAATTTTAATCTGAAAAATAATGATTTTAACTGAATCGTTTATTTCAAAAACGTACCAACCAACATTTTTTTTTAAAATTAATTTTACAAATTGTGAAGACACATTTTTATATACATTTATGCGGAAAATTAGATTTTTCACAGAAATTACGGATTTCAAAATTTGAATGGTCCTATGGGTTACAATTCAGTATTTGCAGCACATATCTCCGTAGCTCTGTACCTGTAAACATATTTATGAAAAAATTGGGAAATATCTGAATTCATGTTAACTGTACACTAAATTTGTACTTATTATTCCAACGTTTACACACTAAAATGTAACCCGTACTACGAAATGTAAAATGTCGTTTAGAGATTAAAATAAATGGATCGGAATAGCTCTTCTCTCTTTCGAAGCAAAAGTGAAGCCCATTTCTCGCATTTCAGGATGGCGGGTACCTTCAATCGGGCCAATTGTTAAAGTCATCTTCTGCTTCAAAACATATTGAAACCTAATTTACTCCTAATCAAAACATAAAACCAATTTCAGAGCATTCTGTACTTTATGTTTTACTTTTTACGTAAAATCTTTGATGCTCCTTATTACGTCACAAATAAACTCATTCACAAAGACCTTAACATCCCATTCGTTGCAGATTTGACCCAAAACAGATATGCGT
>NW_027105790.1:713213-715120 GCF_000696795.3 Halyomorpha halys
ATGATTGGTTATTGAATTACCAGCTGAAATGAAAGAATAAATGAATTTTGCTGGAAAGAGTTGTAAAAGTTTTCCCGCATAGGTTTATATTTTTTTATGACACTTCAGCTTACGTATTCAAATAGCTAATTATGTATTCAAATAAAATATTATTGATTTATTATTAGATATTAGTTACTATTTCTTATTAATAATAATCTGAATACAATACAAAAACTTTTAAAAAATGTTTATTATACAAAAACTTTATTCGTTAAGAAATTACTTTATTATTATGATGAGAAGATAGTTTGCCTTGGATATACATATATGTAGAAAGAATGGTTGAGGACGCGGTCAGAAATATCACAAATAAGTTGAAACACATATTTAATAGTGCCAACGTTTCGGGAATTTTTAGTATTCATCAGGGCTAAGAACAAAGAACCAGATAACAACCAATGAATACAAAAAAAATATATACAGAATGATTAAATTAAATAATATACAGAATGAAAAATAATAAAAATAAAGTGATAAAAGTAGTGAAAAATAAAACGTATATATAGAAAATTAAATATGTAAGTAGCATAACTAAGGAAGTAAAAATTTAAAATTGCATATGTTTTAATTTCATAATAATATAAAAATTAAATTTATGGAGAGAAAAAAAATGAGACAGAAAAACTATAGTATGTAACTAATTAAATATGTAAGTACAATACTAAAATTTAAAATTAAAATTTTATTTCTTTATTTTAGTATCATACTTACATATTTCATTAGTTATATATAGTTTCTTTCTCTCATTTTTTTTTTCTTTTCATAACTTTGATTTTATTATTATTATTAAATTAAAATATTCATATTTCTTTGCATTATATAACTTTAAATTTTTATTTCTTTAGTTATGTTATGTTACTTACATATTTAATTACCTATATATACGTTTTGTTTCCCACTTTTTTCATTACGTTATATTTATTAATTTTCATTCTGTTTATTTTTATTTTTATTCATTGGTTATCTTGTTCTTTGTTGTTAACTCTGATGAAGGCTAGAAATTCTGGCCGAAACGTTAAAGCTATAAACTAAGTTTTTTCAACTTATTTGTGTTATTTCTGACGACCCCAACCATGCTCTCTACATACACATTATCATTCATTATTTCGAAAAATTTTGCCGCAGATGTTTTCGCTAAGTAAAGAAGATATTGAGATATACATATTACTAATACCGCCTGAACAGATGAACTACCAACTAGTGGTGCTTCGACCCGAGCGAATGAATCAACTCCAGTGTACCCTCCCCCTCTATAACTCAGGTCACAGGCCGCTCGAGATGCCCTTACTAAAAGAGGCCATACACTGTTGCAATTTATTGCTGACTCAATAATTCATACCGATGGAACTATTCCGAAGCCCAAGCTTTTCTCTTACATGAATAAAACATATCATATGTTGGAGGTAGCATTCGGTCCTGTTTTCTCAATGAAGAGATCCAACAGCGGATTGTTTTCTGTTCATAAGAAAAACCGCAAGTAGTAATAGTTCGATATCTATATAACCATTTTTACTTAAAATATAAACTAGGTTTTAAATGAAAGTAGTTGATGTACATATTTAGTATCGTGTAAATGTCTTCTGATAGGAAATCACAGTTAGCCGTTTCTTTACGATATCTTTATCTTTAACTGGGATGTGACAAACCCCAGGGAACACTTAAACTTAAAAATCTATTGGCTTTAAGCTCATACCAAAAGCAGCCAATGCAAGACAAAATCCTTCATTAAAAGTTTTTTTTTTGTTTTTTTAAAAATAATTTATTTATTATTATTTACAACTGTATACACATATATACAACAAGTAAAGTTGCTGTAGGTGACATAGTGACATGAGGTCCTGATGAATGACTTGATTTGTGACAAA
>NW_027105790.1:715170-718825 GCF_000696795.3 Halyomorpha halys
CTCTACATACACATTATCATTCATTATTTCGAAAAATTTTGCCGCAGATGTTTTCGCTAAGTAAAGAAGATATTGAGATATACATATTACTAATACCGCCTGAACAGATGAACTACCAACTAGTGGTGCTTCGACCCGAGCGAATGAATCAACTCCAGTGTACCCTCCCCCTCTATAACTCAGGTCACAGGCCGCTCGAGATGCCCTTACTAAAAGAGGCCATACACTGTTGCAATTTATTGCTGACTCAATAATTCATACCGATGGAACTATTCCGAAGCCCAAGCTTTTCTCTTACATGAATAAAACATATCATATGTTGGAGGTAGCATTCGGTCCTGTTTTCTCAATGAAGAGATCCAACAGCGGATTGTTTTCTGTTCATAAGAAAAACCGCAAGTAGTAATAGTTCGATATCTATATAACCATTTTTACTTAAAATATAAACTAGGTTTTAAATGAAAGTAGTTGATGTACATATTTAGTATCGTGTAAATGTCTTCTGATAGGAAATCACAGTTAGCCGTTTCTTTACGATATCTTTATCTTTAACTGGGATGTGACAAACCCCAGGGAACACTTAAACTTAAAAATCTATTGGCTTTAAGCTCATACCAAAAGCAGCCAATGCAAGACAAAATCCTTCATTAAAAGTTTTTTTTTGTTTTTTTAAAAATAATTTATTTATTATTATTTACAACTGTATACACATATATACAACAAGTAAAGTTGCTGTAGGTGACATAGTGACATGAGGTCCTGATGAATGACTTGATTTGTGACAAAGTAAGGAACATTAACGATTTTACGTAGGATTTTGGACTGTAAGGATTGGATTCGGGAGGAATGTGAGGGTTTAGTGGAGCCCCAAAGCTCAACTCCGTATGTCCAGATAGGCCATATGATAGTCATGTAGATCAGTCTTTTGTAATGGATTGGCAATTTAGACCGTTTGTCTAGTAAATGTTGTAATAGTCGATATCGACGAGCAGTTTCCTGTGTTTTCAGTCTTGTATGAGGATTCCATGTCAGTCGTTTGTCCAGATTTAGTCCTAAGTAACGGATCTGTTCAACAGGAATGAGTGGGATATTATTAAAAGATACTGTAGGGCAAGACGAAGGTTTACGACGAATGGTAAATGTGATTTGGTGGGATTTATTGGAATTTATTTTAATCCTCCAGTTTTGGCACCATTCTTCGAGGATGGTGATGTGGGATTGGATGGATTCAGATACAATGGAAGGATCATTGTTCACTGACAATAGACATGTGTCATCGGCATACGTGGTGAGGGTAGTGTTAGGATGGGTTGGGATGTAAGCTGTGAAAACTTTATAAAGGATAGGGCCATGGACACTACCCTGAGGTACACTAGCAGACTGACGATAGGGATGATGAATAAGCGCCTTTGTAATTTACTTGAAATAATCTTTCGGAAAGATAAGAACGGATAATAAGAAAGTATGCAGGGGGTAGGAATTTACGGATCTTGTATAGCAGTCCTGGGTGCCAGACTCGATCAAAAGCCTGTCGATCAAAAAGAAAGGTACCCGAGCAGTACATTCCGCGCTTTAATGAAGGCGAGACAACATCAACCACACGATGGCATTGCTGGATAGTGGATTGGAATGTTCGGAATCCAAACTGGTGGTCTGGGATTATGTGGTTGGAATCAAGGATAGGGTACAGGCGTTTTAAGATGAGTTTCTCAAGGATGTTTCCAATGATAGGTAACAAAGAGATAGGACGGTAGGAGGATAGGTATTCAGGCGGCTTTTGGGGTTTGGGAATCATTTTGATTATGGATAATTTCCATGGGTCAGGAAAATAAGTGGATCTGAGAACAGCATTGTAGATGTAGGTGAGGAATAGAACAGATTTTCGAGGAAGATGTTTTAGAATAAGGGATGTAATTAGGTCATAACCAGGAGCTTTGCGGGAAGGTAACTTCTGAATGATGTTGGATATCTCTGAAGGATGAAATGCTTTAGGAGGAAGGGTCATTTGGAGTGGAATATTCAATTCTTCTTCAATGTATTCGATGTGGGTTGGATTAAGAATGTCATGGTGTGGGTCAAATGTTTTTGAAAGGTGCTGACCGAAAACCTGAGTTAGTTCATCGTCCGAGTTTGTGATTCAGTAAGAAGAGGGTGATTACAATTTTTGAAGTTAAGAAGCTTCTTAGTGGCCGTCCATAAAGATTTGTCAGTAGTGATAAGGTTTTGAGTTAAGTTAGTTAGATTTTGTATTTTCAATTTTTTAAATTTCTGCTTTGAGTTTGTTGTCAATGTAGTATAATATGTTTTATCTGTGGGATATCTAGTCCTGTGCTACTTCGCTCTTGCTCTGCGTTTTTCCTTTAATAAGATGCGAATGTGATGTGGCAAGTTAGTACGTATGGTATTAATAATTTTACTGGTCGTCGTGTTGTCGTATATACAAATTCTTATAGAGTCTGTGAGTTTTTTATTGCTTCGTCAATGTCATGTTTAGTTTTAAGTGGAGTTTTTAAGTCCAGTTTGTTTTCCAAATCATTACGAAATTTGTCCCAGTCAACTAGTCCTTTAATCAATGAGGGAGGAGAATGTAAGGAAACTTCTTACGAACGAAGCTCGAATGTAAGGAAAGAATAACTGGACTGTGGTCTGAGGAAAGGTCATCTATAGATTCGATAATGGTCCGGGAATATGAAATCTGGGAGGTGATAAATATATCTATCTGGACGTTTCTTGAGAGATGTAGGTCAATAAGCAGGACTCATGGGCGTGAGGATAGAATAACCTTTGGAGGTTAGGATTCGGAAAGGATATTACCACGGGTATTGGATGTACGACATCCCCATCGTTGATGTTTGACATTATAGTCTCCTCCAGCAATGAAGCGCGATCCGAAGGATCGGAATAAAGAGTCAAGGTGATTGTAAGAAAGGGAATTACCAGGGGGGGCAGTATACAGCTGATAATGTGGAAAGGACGAGTTGAAATTATTTTTGGCTTCACTTTTGCTTTGAAAGAGAGAAGGGTTATTCCACTCCACTTATATTAATATCTAAACGAAACTTTAGATTTCGCAGTATGGGTTTAATTTTAGCGTGTAAACTTTGGAGCAATAAGAACAGATTTTTTGTTGAGTTAACCTCATTCAAAATATTTATAATTGTTCCATAAATATCTTTACACGAACAGAGATATGAAGAGATGTGCTACAAATACTGAAGTGTAACCCAACTAAAATAAGATTTATTGCAGAAACCTGTGATTTCTATAATAAACGTAATTTTCTGTATAAACTCATTTAAAAATATTAAAGATATTAATATATATTTTATTTTTTTTTTTACGGCCAAGACTCCCATTGGAGTCCTATACTGCCTAACCATGATTTGAGGTCAAAGTTTTTCATTTTGTGGGACCACCACTCAATGAATAGAGTCAACGCCACAGGTTGGATTCGAACCGGCACCGCCATTAGACAACAAAGTGTCTTAACCACTGAGCTACGGGCGGCCCTAAACGTCTTAAATATTTTTCAGAATTGTATCTAACTTTTGAAAAATTGGTCAGAACGTTTATATCTATTACTTTGAGCCTTGTTCTACATTGTATTTTTCCCAATTCTTAAAATATTAAAACCTATCACAAGAATTTGGTAACG
>NW_027105790.1:718875-721327 GCF_000696795.3 Halyomorpha halys
CATTATAGTCTCCTCCAGCAATGAAGCGCGATCCGAAGGATCGGAATAAAGAGTCAAGGTGATTGTAAGAAAGGGAATTACCAGGGGGGGCAGTATACAGCTGATAATGTGGAAAGGACGAGTTGAAATTATTTTTGGCTTCACTTTTGCTTTGAAAGAGAGAAGGGTTATTCCACTCCACTTATATTAATATCTAAACGAAACTTTAGATTTCGCAGTATGGGTTTAATTTTAGCGTGTAAACTTTGGAGCAATAAGAACAGATTTTTTGTTGAGTTAACCTCATTCAAAATATTTATAATTGTTCCATAAATATCTTTACACGAACAGAGATATGAAGAGATGTGCTACAAATACTGAAGTGTAACCCAACTAAAATAAGATTTATTGCAGAAACCTGTGATTTCTATAATAAACGTAATTTTCTGTATAAACTCATTTAAAAATATTAAAGATATTAATATATATTTTATTTTTTTTTTTACGGCCAAGACTCCCATTGGAGTCCTATACTGCCTAACCATGATTTGAGGTCAAAGTTTTTCATTTTGTGGGACCACCACTCAATGAATAGAGTCAACGCCACAGGTTGGATTCGAACCGGCACCGCCATTAGACAACAAAGTGTCTTAACCACTGAGCTACGGGCGGCCCTAAACGTCTTAAATATTTTTCAGAATTGTATCTAACTTTTGAAAAATTGGTCAGAACGTTTATATCTATTACTTTGAGCCTTGTTCTACATTGTATTTTTCCCAATTCTTAAAATATTAAAACCTATCACAAGAATTTGGTAACGTTTATACCTATATTTTTAATGCAATGATCACATAATCTGATACATTTTGGATGGTCTTTTTATTCTTGGTAAAATAAAATAATTATAATTAATTTATCATAATTAAATAACACTGTTTATACTGAATATTACTTTTTTACAGTTTGTTTTCTGATCTACGGAATCTGATGGGTACGACGGTGATGACGTTACTGGCAACAACTTTCATGGCCCAGCTCATTTACGTCGTAGGTGTTGGTGGCGTACATGTAAGTAAATATTATTATTAATGAACAATATTTGTTATATTTGATCTATTTACTTTATATTAAAGTGTTTTGAACAGATATTTCTTAAGTGTTGGAGTCAGACCTGAAGCTAATTTGAAGTATCAATAACATAAAGGGTTGTGTATAATAATTGTGTCTTGAGGCCTAATAAGGTTAGGTCACCTACCCTGCTGGGGAATATATGTGGCTAGCATATAGGCTCCCTTCCACTCAGAGACCAAGGCTCATAACAGATAGAGCCTTTATTTTACTCACATTCCAAGGAGCCTGGCTGGGATTAGACCCATCAAGTAATAGTCCCCACGGTGCTTCATAGGAGTTCCTGTGCCAATTGATGTGGCCTCCAAGGCTTTATTGGTGATATTTATCTTCCAGTCTTAAGAACCTCCACAATACAAAAAAATACCATTGTTGTGAACAACGCTCTTAAGCTTTAAAAATTATGCTGAGAGTGAATACAATTTTTTCTATGGCCCTTTTCCAGATTTACCTCATTAATAAATTTCTTATTTTTTAATAATTCTTGTATATTAAATTTTTATAATCGCAGAGCACTGCTAACTTAAATATTTAATGAGTTTTTTATAGTAAAAAGAGTAAAATCACATTGGTTTTTAATGATTTCATAAATATAATTTGGACTGAGGCTTCACAAAAATTTTGAACAGTATCTTAATAATAAACTCCAAATATTTGGTAAAAAAAAAAAGTTCAGGACGACTATAAAAACTGCCAATTGTTAATGAACACATTCAGACTAACTACAAAAAAATCTATAACAACAGACATCCCAAAACTAATAAATTATATGGCAACAATTAACATGCTAGATTACTTGCGTCGAAGACTAAGTAAAATAGAAGTTGGATGAATGACATTCTTTTTTATGAAAAAAAAGAAAGCTAAATAATATTACAAAATAAAATTAATCGAACACAAAAAATATACAAACTAGAAAAAAAATAAATTTTAGAACTATTACAAAATTAAATTAATTAGACAAAAAGAGAGAAAAAAAGTCTTATTTCACCGGTGATTGGTGGGGCCCCGGTAGAGGTTGTTCTGAGAGGATGTTCTCGTGGAAGTAGGGACGTAAGTCCGCCCGCCTTGTCCTCTTGGAGGATGAGTTGAAGTCCGTCCGCCGTGGCTAAGATGATTCAGCTGTCGAAGATGGCCAGAATGCTGGTAACTACGAGTGCGTAGTGAGTAGATAAAGGAGACGATACGTGTGTGCGGTGAGACGTTAAGAAGTTGTCTGTGTGTTTGCAGTATAAGATTAGTATTGAGTACTAATCTTTCCCTCCTCTACGACACAACCCCTGATGAAGACCTGAAACTCAGGTCGAAACGTCGGCATAAAATAAATAAATATGGTTTTGTTTAT
>NW_027105790.1:721377-728178 GCF_000696795.3 Halyomorpha halys
AAGTCACATTTGCACTTTTATATACAATATTTACACTATCGACGCGAGGATCCCCGAGCCCACTCTATCCACGCGTGTAAGGAGTAGAGCATTGCTCTTAGAGATCTCATTATATCCCTCTCACTGGTAATGAGCCAGCGGAGGCTGAGTAAGTGCATTAAAACCACTGACATTTAAAACTGAGTGATATTGTAGTCTAAAATTAAATTTAACCTTAAATTTAAACTAAAACATCATATTCACTGGTTGTTATATCAAGTGACAGGTGTGAATAAAGTCATGCAATTAATTAGTTGCAGTTATGGAAGTAATAAAAAAATTAATTTATTCAAAAATTTTAATATCTTAGACACAACCAAGACTCATTTTTAATTAATACTTATGATTTTTTTTTTACTATTATTTTCTTTTATGTTCATAATGTAATTTGGCAGATCAGGTTGGCCGAGCCTTTTAAAATGACACCTCCTAATAATCATATATTACCTTATCTCGATAATATGTTGCTAGATGATTAATTAAACCTCTTACTGGTTTTCTCTAATGAAAGCTATTTTTTTCTTTAGCAATGATAAATAAATATTCAATCAACAACACATCTAAGTTCCGACTTCATTTTAATATGTTCATTATCCCGATTGTGATTAAAATACTTCATTATAAACATACAAATATATTATACAATAAAATCTCAAAACAATATTTCTTACGTACACTTAATAGAAGTATGATCAAAACGTATAAATATATTTAATTACATTTTAGAATTTTAGTTATTTTAGAAAAGATAAAATATATCCAAACATTGACATGAATGATAATAAAATAAATAGGCAAATTAAAACACGAATCAAATCATAATTTATTTATTATCATAGTTTGAAAATACACAACCGATTTTCATCTACACACAAGCTAAGTGGATAGATATATATACTTTCTTTGATTAAAAAAAAAACATATTTCTTATTCACAAATCGAAAAGCAAGTTAAAATGTATATTTTTTAACCTCTAACAATATACCTGTTATTTCGATCTATAGCAAAGGCAATATCTGTAATCTTTTAAAATTTTCCTTGGTAGCCTAGAACAAACAACATAAAAGTGAGGTAATCGATTTTTTTTTTATTAGATTTTCTACGAATCATATCCAATCATATCGGTTTGTTGGAGGTCCAATCGTCTTTCAAGTTACACGTAATCAAACATCTCATGTCTTAAGTAGTTTACATTATTTATGTTATAGTTAGTTCCGATGATATTGTACTTTTGTTTAAATAGATTTATTTTTTATAATTTTATTATTTACATATATACACTTCTTTAATATTGTATTATTTTATGATGGTTTATATAAGAATGAAGTTATAAATAATTAGCTGATTTTTCTTTATTCTAGTATGTTTAAAAAATATTTAATTAAAATTAATAAATCAGATCAAATAACGTATAATGAATATTACAGTTAATTAATTACTAAAAATCATACATTAGAGTTATTATCAAAACGATTACAAATAATTAAACAGGAGTTCTGACAATGGTCAGATTCTTCACTAAAACACTGAGTATCTGCGGCTTGCGCCCTCACTCATCCTCCACTGGCATTTAATAACTGACACGGTGACAGAGAAGCGCCGGGATCTTACGGAGTCCTGCTCTTTCCTCCATGACTGGAGGAAGTGGGGAAGAGCTCGGAGTTCCCTAGGCTTAATGTAAATATTATAATTAGGAATGATTGTGTTTAAGATATTATTTTTTAAAGTTTAAATTTGTCTTTCATTTATTTTTTTCACTTCTATATCATTTTTTGTTATCCGTTAATTTATATATTTGTAAATATGGTGTAAATGAACTATATAATCCTTATTATCATTATCCAAATATAAGACATAATATAATATTACACACAAAAAAAAATTTATCAAAATAAAAATAAGGATAAATCTCCTTTTTTATTTTCTCGGAATGAATTTTTATTTATTAAGTACGATGGCATTGGTACTGACGTTTTCAATGAAAGTGATACACTTTTAACTATTCAAAATTGAATGAAATAATGATTAAGATTCCGTCCATATAGCTGGATTGAACGTGACGATAATGATGAGGTTCGAGTCTTCGATGTTGACCCAGGCTCAGATAAATCGAAGCATAACCAATACCTAAGCAGCCTGATTGTCATTCAACACAATACTCATTAGTGCAAAGTCATGTAAACAGTCCCATATTTACTATGCATGAGTCCAAGTTACATTTCTCATGCATACGGCCATTGCCTCCTAGTTATTGCTGTATCATTACTCTGTTAGCTCACAATTTGAGAGCTTTTATTTTCAATATAAGGGAAACTTTCTAGCTGATTCTTAACTTAAATATTAAAACCAAAATAACTGAAGCTGAAATATCATCTATGAAAAAAAAATTTTAATTTTCAATTTAATATCAGAAAAACTTTATTCAATTATTTCATAGTCCAATAAATGTAATTTTCAATTCTTATTTTATTTATAATTTATTTAAGATCATATAAAATTGAATTCATTAAATATGTTAATACGATGAACAAATTAAGGTTGAAATTGAATTAAATACAAAAGTTTAATAGATTTACTTATTTTTCCCACTGGTAGCAGCTCTATTTGGTTTCTTTAAATGAAAACTGTATAGTTTTTTTTGCAAGTATCATGTGATAATTTCATTAAGTACTTTACCTGTGAAAATTCAACCTATTACTTAAATTTTTTTTTCTTAATTCTATACTTATGTTAATTAAATAGATTACAGTCAAGAATTCTTACGATTAATAATCATTATTATGGGTATCTGAGAGTGTTATTCCAAATACAACCCGTAGGCTTATAATAAAAAAAGAAAACCACGTATTCTGAATTCAACAAAATCCCTCCTCTTTTGAAGAAATTAATTCCAAATGAATCGGTGATTTATGAGAGCGAATCCTAATTAGATCTTTCCACTCAGCGATGAAAATTGAAAAAGAGGAAAATTTACAGCTTTATTAGATTAAACGTTTTCTTGTTGAGCACAATCTTGAGCTTTTACACGTTTTTAAAAATTCATTTTCGCATTGTAATAACAGTAGTACGTAGACCATCTGTTATTTCTAACCTTACTCTAACTAACTTTAGAATTTCAAATGATAGGGTTTATTTTATATATTATTATTTTTTTGTTGCGGTTTTTGGTAGATATAGAAATTTAAAAACACATTCATAGGTTACGTTTTTGATCTAAGGCATAAATAGGCAAATAACGTTTACAGTTTTTGATGATTTACGTTAAAATGATGCAGAACATTGAAAAAAAAAAACACAAACAAATTTTCAGAATATAATTTTTCGTATGAATTCTTCATCATAATCAAGGCATTTATTTGTTGTTGATTCATCATTTAAAAACAAAGCAAATTATAACGAGAATTTAAATTTCACAACAATTTTATTTATTTTTATAATTTTTGTATTCATAAATTACATGAATTCCTTTAAAAATTTCTTTGGTTATCATTATTCGTTAAAAAAAGGAAGTAAGGAATAATTAAAAATTCCATCATTTGCTACGCTGAAGGAAAACTGGATCAGGCTATAAACATAGGAATATCCTCAAAAGAAAAAAAATATATGCAAGCAATTTGGACTAGTGAAAATTAACTACAACCTCTGAACTCGTATTTTACAGTACTTAAAGAAATTCCTTTCATGCTGATAACGAAAAATCTTACCAATTTTTATAAAATGGTGGATTTCATTCTTCAAATTCGTTCATTAATGTTGTATTACTGTAAAAAAAAAATTTATAAAACTTAACTTTAACCTTTACTAAGTCTAAGAAAAAATGGTTTGTACACAGGGTGTACAAGTTTTGTTTTTAAAAATTGAGTAAGAGAAAGAATTAAAATTTGAATATACATCTCACGTAAGACGCCCTAAACCATCACATTGGAGAGGGGAGTCTATGGAATAAGGGGTTCCGTTGTTAGAAAATTATATAAGCCTTGTTGGCTATTCTTGTTGAAAAATATCTCTCGATTAGTCTGCTTTTGTGATGTACTTTAAAGTATACCAATCGCTCTGAAGTTTATTTATTAAAAGAAGAATTTACTCCTGAAAGCATAACAAAACGATTTTTTTTTTAAGTACATGTAAAAGTGCAAACGTGCATCGAAGCAGAGGCGACTCCTTGTGTCAAGGGGCTAAGTAATACTCCTCCCGCATTACCAGACAGTTGTGCAATACTTAGCAGGGTCCATTTAGTGAAGGCGTCGTGAAACCCAAACAGCATCAACCCAATGTTAAACAATGCTATGAAAGTTCGTCTAAACGTTCGTATATTGTGAGACGAATGATTGGGTAAATATATTGCAAATTCGATACACTAATTTAGTATATTTTCTTATTTTGATTATATTAAGGATTGGCATAATTAAATTCAAAATTATAATTATTTGTAAAATCTATTATAATTATAATTGTATATCATTATAATTGTTTGTTATTGTCTTATTAGTTGCGTTTATTTGAGGGTAACCACAATTTATACCAAATTAACGTTTGTTTTTGAGTTATGTGGTTTGGCCCAATTAAAAATTGTTCTAATTTAATGTTATTTTAGTAATTATTTATGTTTTTTTTTTATTTTGCTATATATCACATATTCGTGGAGTAAGACAGCATGTAAACGAAATTATGATTTTTATTAATGTATACATACCTTAAAAACAGTACTAAAACAGATAAATTGAATGTGGATGATTATAATTAGCCTTGATAGGAATTTTGCTAATGAAATAAAGAGGAAAATTAGCAAAAGTTTAATTATAATAAATAATTTTAATGCCTGAACTGAGTGGAGGAAGGTTACAAGCATTGTTGTGATAAAATTTTAACAAATAGTGACTGTGATAAATATTTTTATTTTAGTTTTAATGTGAATATTGACTAATCAGGTAATTAAACATAATGTAGGATATACTTATTAACAAAAATATGTTTTACCTAATGTTTTAATATTTCATAGAAATTGTTGTTTTGACCTGGGCAGAATAGCCTGCATGGACGTGAGTTTTTAAATCTTATAGTTCCAAAATTTTATTAAGGTAAGATAATTGATAAATAATAATGTTAAGTATTTTGAAATGTTTGAGGATCATACATGTAATAAAAGCTGTTTTGTAGTAGAATGTCCCTGAAGACGGCCGGATTGGCCGAAACGTTGGACTTATAAGAAAACTAAAATGTGTTGAGACTAAAATGGATAAAAATTAAATTATTTATTTTATAAAAATTAACCAGTCTCAATAAAGTGTTAAAGATTATAAATTAAATAAAAATTCTTGGTTCCTCATTGCACACATAGCATAATTAAACGAATATTATTTTTATAACAGGAAACAACTATACTTATATGAGTACGAAGATGATCAACAGGTACTTTGAAAATACACGTATATTTGGAAATAATATTTTTAAATACCAATGGACGTTTTTTGTATTTTGAGAGAAACCTACGATCATTGAATGTTGTATGTCGAGAAAAGAAAAGAGGTGGTGGTAATTTCAGACTGTTCTGTGAACGCCTCATCATTATTGAGTCTGTAGTGGTTCCGGGTCGAATCCGGTCTGGGACGATTGACTTTTACTTCGAGGAAGATTTACTCAATAAATCGAGACCTTCCCACTCGGTCTAGAATATATTCCTAGCTTGTAGAGTAAAACGTATCCCTTAGTTAGAACCCACAAGGTAAAAACTCTATGTATAATTACATCTATGCTACAATTCTATGTATACAATAGAATTGTTACAAATGAAAAATATAGATGTTTATATAGTTTAATTGTTAAACAATGTGAATTTAATATGGTTCTAAGGAAAATTTTTTTCTCATTCGTTTTGAATGATTATTAATAACTATTTAGGGAAGTTAAATTCAATAAGAATACAAAAAAACTACCTTGAAGAATTATTTTAATTGTTGTCTAAAATCCTGACTACTGATTTATTTAAAGCAGTGGTTTCCCAACCGCAGTCTGTGGTCCACTATACCAGAAACTGAACTATGTTCAGACTTCATCCAATCACGAATTTAAAAAAAGGAGGGAAAATGAGATTGTTTAAAAGAATAACTTTTTGGCACTGTTATGGTTTATCATTGACACTATAAAAAGGTATAACATAGAGCAATTTAAATTATAAGTATTTTCTAAATATTGCTGACATACATATGGTGTACTGATCACTAGTTGGGATCCCTGATTTTGAGTAATTTTTCAAATCTCGTGATTTCTCCTTATCTTATGATATTATTCGATAAATGTTAAAGAAGCAACCCAAGAAGGAACGCGGCTGCTGATTAGATCAACTCTGAAGGATGGATGTGAACAGAGACGCATAAAAGAAATGGTCTTATGGAAAGATTTATACGTAACAAGGAGATAGTGAAAGAAGAAGTAATTTTATTACTTATGTACACATTTTTACATTATCAAAATAACGATAATACCAAAAAGTGAACGTTTCATTCTATCTCTGTTGTAATACTTTATTTTTTTTGTTTTAGATAGGTAAAAAATATTTTAAATCAGTTAAAGCAATAGTTAATTCATAACATTAATCAAGTAATCAATTTTTTAATATTATCAACCAGAAATGAGACTACACTAACTACTTATATTATCACTCCAATATTTTTATGATTATTGAATTTTATTTGTTTAATACAACATTTTATGTTTATATATCAAATTATTAATTATGTAAATAAAAAACTATTAATATTACCT
>NW_027105790.1:728351-730769 GCF_000696795.3 Halyomorpha halys
TTTTTATCTAATAGATCTCTCATCGTTTCAGTCATTAATATAACCTTCGACCGGGAGGGGATTCTGTTAAGTACTACTTTATTAAATCTTTTCACTACTAAAAATTTAAAAATGTTCATAAAATCCTCACAGCGATATATACCTCACAATACCGATTTGATAGAATCATCACTAGATAAAAAATAGCTTCCAGAAATACATCTAAGTAACTCAAAAAATGAGGATTAAATTTAAACATTGAAAAAACAGAAACCATTGTTAAAAGATGTTGAGGTGATAATTAAACGTCCTTGAGAATATTATCAATATTGTATATTTGTTTGTACAATATTTTGGGTTTCCCCATCTTCAAATACTAATATTCCTCACTGTTCAGTACATCCATTTCTTTTTACATATGACAATATATGTTATATTACATATAACATATAGAAGCTATATTACATATAACATATAAAAGTTATATTACATATAACAAATAGAAGTTATATTACATATAACTTCCACAAAAAGACGATCTATACTTCCCTCAAACATAGTTCTAATTGATAGACCTTATGTTAAATCCGTAAAATACTTAGGAGTCACATTAGACAGTAAATTTTTGTCCAACCACCAAATTAATCTAAGATGAGAAAATAATGTAAAAAATGTATCCATATTTTAATAATAAATCAAAATTATCCCCAAAAAAGAAATTGATACTCTATAAAGCAGTATCTAACTTATCTTTACGTGTCCTATATGAACCTTTGTTAATGCAACCAGCATAAAAAAAAAAAATCTTCAAGTATTCCAAAACAAATGCCTCAGAATTATCAACAACTATGCATCTTCCACAATAATAACTATTATGCATTCAGAAATAAATATAGATACCGTACATGAATAAATTTACAAATGATTTATTTTAATGTTACCCAAATTCTTTAAACACTTTTAATTTCCTAAACGGAAACTTATACAAGAACAAGAACCCTTTTTATACAAATATAAAAAGATCAAACATTTATTTCTGCAAATATAATCAATGATCTGTATTTATTTTGAGGAATCTGTATTTAATTTTAATCGATTTGTATTTTATTTTGAACGATCTATATTTTGTTTGAATATATTTTTTCAGTTTTGTTTTTTACAAAAATATGAAATACCGTTGTATGGGGGTTTATCTCGAAGCAAAATAGTATTTATTGTACAAAGTTTATTTAGGAAATAAAAACCTAAAAAAAAAAAAATAAATAAAAAAGTATACTGAACGAATTGGACTTACTTTCCAATAAAAAAAAAACATTCAAACTTTCTGGTCTACAAATTACTATTGTAACTAAAAAATAACAATCAATTGAAATTGCTATGTTAAATAAATATATTTTGCCTCCTTTAGTTCATTCATGTTTAAAAATTAATTGTGAAGAATTGTCATTTATTATGACGATGGCTCAACGTCAACCGACAGAAATGAAGAAATTTATGGAACATTAACAAGTCCACTTCAGTGAAATGCACGGTAGGAAGTTTCAGATGATCAGTTAAAGATACAAAAAAAAATCGAAGAAAGTTCTGTCTGTTTCTTACACCACATTTCCACAAGAAAGTAATCAGGTTTTTTCCCCTATTAAGAATTTTAAAAAAATAGTTACCGGATCTGCTCTAAAAGGCTTTCCCGATTCTAGAGTTGACCCAGGTGTAATTTAATAGTATAAAGAAATCATCTACAGCTGGACTCAAACCCAGTCCTAGGAGGTTGAAGGCCAATGTTTTACACAATGAATTCCACTACTCGTAAATAGTAGAGTAGTTCTAATTTTTATTTGTTTAAAATTACTTTTGATGACATAAAGGGGACATGTGCTTACCACTTTTACACATTAATTATAAATAGTAAAATGCCCATAAAATATAAGGCATGATATATAATATCAGAGCATAAAATATTATAGGTCCCGACTATCTGTTTCAGTTCAGTCTTGGGGCTTGTTCAATAATTTATAAACTTAACCGAAGGGATCCCTTTGCCGTGCCCTGATTATGCGAAGTACAAAATTTATCTATGACAAAGGCAAGGACCAGGCAGGTTGCCTTTGGAGCAAGGTCTGGACATGAATAGCTTCTATTAAATATGAAAGGGAAGATCCTTTGAATAGCACCCTCTTAACGAACCAAAAAAAAAAAAATTGGTCGAAGCAACCCCAAAATGTTTTTTTTTGTCCTGCTTGCATTAATTATAATAGTGAAGAGTGAAGATGGGTGTGGGTCTTATCCCTGCCAAAGATTTTATATAGTGCTTCAGATTTTCAACCTTTTATGTAGCTGCAATTTTTTTTTTTTTTATTAAAAGACAGTTAAAAAATATAATGTAATCTATGTAGATTCCTCAATTACTTCCTAATAGATCTTGTATTATATTTTAACTTT
>NW_027105790.1:732073-734505 GCF_000696795.3 Halyomorpha halys
TCTACTCAGTAATTGTTAGCACAGTTCTTCTCCATATATATCAGTCCTATTCAAAAAATAAAAGTGATCCGAAATACACAATGATCAAGAAAGAGCAGTCTCCTCTATACGGTAGTGAAGGATTTTCATCTTTTAAAAAAAACACGTAACATATTGTTCGTCCAGTAATTAACAGAGTTCTGTTCTAATAAAATATTAATATAAAAGTCATTAATATTAATATTAGTATGCGATATTTGATGGGAATGGTAAGGCTCTGTGGTAGTAACTCCATGGACCTAGGTTCGAATTTAGCAGTGTATTATAATTATTTTCAGTTTCACTGTAGCCGTGACTCATCCCAGTGGGTTCGGGAGTCCTCTGGGGTCCCCCAGCCTTATTAAGTGAGTAGCCTTAATTGGGTATCAATACAATACAAGTGGTCTGATTCTGACCTAATCACCTCCTTGCACAACCGTTGATCTAGTATTAGTACTTCCTTAGAATGTACCCCCTGACACTTCATAGGTTGTAGCGGTACAGATTTAATTTTTATAATTACAATATTCAATATTCGATAATATTAATAATAATCACACGACTAGTACAATATTTTCTTGATGATTGTTTTGTTTTTTAATCCTTTAATATTTTTGTAATCTTAGCTTGATGAGCTATGGTCTTACGGTTCACTCTGCGTCATAAGAATCAAGGTACCACACTCTTGTGAAAGGTCAAATGGATTTGCAGCATTCATTTCATAATGTCGATCGATAACTGCACTATTCTCAGAAGCAATAATATCTGAGAATAGTGCAGTGGTTTCAGTTCTCAATATAATGATGCACTTCGAATTCAAAGTCATTACTAAATATACTTATTTACGTAATATGATTTATTATGTTATCCACTTTTAATTTTAGACAGTGAACCCCTTCAGGTGCTAGTTTCATCAATTTATTCTTATCGTTACAAATTGAAAACTATATTATACGTTGTAAAATTCTTAAATGTATTATTAGAATCAATAAATACTACTTTAGCATATTCTGATCCACTAAAAGCCAAAGTCATACACATGGCATCTCTCAATGTCGTACAAGAGCCCAAAGAGTTGACTAAGCAGAAATTGGAAGACCTCAACATGAATATCTCATTCAGAGCATTCTTGTCCCTAGAAAGCAGTGAGTAATAATATACACAGTGGATCAGTACGAGGGTTCTTTGAATAGT
This sequence comes from Halyomorpha halys, assembly GCF_000696795.3. Lineage (NCBI taxonomy): Eukaryota > Metazoa > Arthropoda > Insecta > Hemiptera > Pentatomidae > Halyomorpha > Halyomorpha halys. The sequence goes on from NW_027105790.1 coordinate 733,286, forward strand.
TCTTGGAATCACCGCTAGATGTCAGTGTTAGAGTAACGAGGTTCCCGCCGGAGGTGGACGGAGATTTCCAACGACGGAAGAACTGACAGCCGAATTGGAGAGGTCTTTTTCAGGCCTGGAGGAATCTCATTTTCGAAATGGGGTCAATGCATTGAAACATCGCTGGACCAAACGCATTAGTATACAGGGAGACTATGTTGACAAATAAAAGGAGTTCCACCGAGGTAAGACACTTCTTTCTAGTACATTCCGAGAACTTTTCAAACCACCCTCGGACATTCTAGTGTTATTTTTATAAATGTATATTGACTTTTATTTCATTCTGCCTTCTGTGGATCTCTCCTTCTTCCTATGCCTTACTTTCTTCGTTAGGATCTACAACTCGTTCCCGTAGAGCTTACAACAAGCCCCAAATTTCGCCCTGCAGGGAAGGTAGGGCGAAATTTTCACCCTTCGAGGACTTACGACTAGTCATCCATTGATCTAACCAGCTACACCTTCGGATTATGCCTTTATTATTATACTTTCTACTATCCTGTATGGATACGAAACGTGGCCTCTTAAACATGGAGAGGAAGTTTTTGAAAATAAAGTATTAAGTAAGATATTCGCACCGAAGAGTCATGAGGTTGCAAGAAATGCTAAAAAGCTGCAGAATGCTGATTTACGAAAACTGCACCCGGTAAATATAATTCATGGGGTAGTATCGCGGCAAAGAATATGAACGAGTAAGCTTATTAGACTTAGTAACGAACGGTTCCCTAAAAAGTTAACAACCACAGATTCCAGGTTGATTCTCCGAGGCCCGAACCGAAACGCAGGTAGATTTTAGAAAAGATTAATCTTGTGTATTTGGGTGTGAACGGATGAATGTTGACAACGTTTAAGGTTTCAGCATCAGATCTTTGGGTCTAAGCTTTTTTTTTTATCATTTAAAATAAAATAACGAAATTTAGTCTCAAGCTTGGAAAAATGTAAAAATCTGCCCAACAACTTGGTTAGGAAGATATAGGAGCTTAAGTACTTGGCAGGCGGTCCTCTTTTTTTTCTATTTTTATTTTTATTTATTGTTTTACATACAAACACTTGAAATATATAAACTTTGTAGAATAATTCTTTAATTAAAATGGACATATGAATTATGTATATATCTTGTTGTTATCATAACTTGAAGAAAATAAAAATTATACAATAATCAAAACTACTTACGGTAAAAAAAG
>NW_027105790.1:735027-743323 GCF_000696795.3 Halyomorpha halys
AAATGCGTACATGGATTTCGTAATCATAATTTATACATAATTTATTTTGTAATAATTGCTTATTATAAGATGAATGAAGGAAGTTATGCATGAATGAAGGAAGTCATGCATGAATGAATGAAGCTATACATTATAAGTACTAAGATGAGATTTGCAGACGAGCTGCTAAGCCGGATGATGCATTAGCTATATTTTCCTTATCAAGAACCCGAACAATAATAGCCACAGCTTGTGAATGGAAAAGCTTCTTCCGGATCCGTTTAGCTGCTTAAGCCCCCGAAGCTAATCCTCGACTGTAGAACTTTCCCTCCCTCCATTATTTCCTCCTTCGGTTCATAACCATGTCAGCATCTGACTTTTTTTTCAATTATTCCTCCAGTTGTATGAAGCCAGTTCAATTAATTCTTAAGTAAAAATGTCAAATTGGGAGTAATTATTTTAATTATTTTTTCAAAACATTCTAATATAATATAATAATATCTCTTACAACGATGTAAATCCCACCAACTTCTGTATATTTGACCTCCATTAACTTTTATCACACAAAGATAAAAATTAAGTTAAAGATTTAACAGTGTTAAATCTAATGTTAAAATTTTTCTATGTACCGTCTCGAGATTTAGTCGGGATGCCAGGATAATCGCTGAAGGCCATTATCCAAAAATGAGTTAATTAATTAATTGATATTGAGTCCTGCAAAACTATTATTATAATTGGATTATTTTCCAAAGGCTTTTCGTTTGTTTACCAGTTTACCAATTAAATACCATTATTTTTATAAAATGTTTCTACTATTTATATAATATAATAAGAGGTGGTATTGGGTAATATAATAGTATATAAACTATATTAAGGAACAAAGTGTTTATTTACATTGATATGATTAAAGGAAATTATAATATGATTGAAATGATTCAGATAAATGGTTAGCATAAAATATGATTATTACATTATTACTTATTGCTTAATATATACTAATAGCTGCTGATTTGAATGATTCATGCCGTGGGAAGTAGTTCCGTAGGTGTCTTGTTCATAAGGGATGTCCACGTCTCATAGCCTTTCTAACGACTCCTTCTGGTCAAAATACATCTTGCCCTCTCTTCGGTGTTCTTACTTCTGTCACTTCTCTTTACTTCTACCCCTACTTGTTTCAAAAAGGGGTGTTGCCTTTTGGGAATCTCATTTCCTCATTGGCTATCATCAGCTACGCCTAAGAAAAACACGTTAAAGGGGTGGTACATTTAGAAGTGTGTATGGCGCATGTTTTGTTTATAATTGACCTGCCCACCAACAAAGCCAGCAGGCAATACCTCCTTTTAATTTAGGACTTTTTCACCTGTCCATTAACCATCTGCGAAGTGTCCTTTGTAGACAGGCACATACCCTGCAGGTATAACAAGACATATGGCGAGACCCCCATAATATTAATAATTGCTAATACCTCGTTATATATCAATTTATCCTCATAAATAGAATAAAAAGTGGTTGGAATAGTAAAAGCTTAGAGCAGTCTGCCTTTAAAAACCTATTTGATCGATTATAGCAAGATTCGTACATTCCTACCACTGAAATCCACTAGTGTCTAACCTTGGTTCTCCTTTAATATTTTTTTTTCTGGTCAAGACTCCCATTGGAGTCCTATACTGTCCTTTAATAATTGTCAGAACTATAGGAGAGGCTAACAGAACTCTCGAAAACGGCAATTATTTCTAACATTTTTTTATCGACAATTTTCATATTCAGATATCGTAAAAATTCTTCCTGTTCTGGCAGCCATCCTTACAGTTCTAGAGCACTCAATAATTTGAAGAAACATATCTGTTTTTAAAGACATGAAAAATACACGTGGCTTTTGTCCAACATTCTTCCCCGTTTCAACGTTTTTACTACTAAGTTCAGGTTACAGGATGACAGTGATAGTGAAAGTTTTCGTTGCCTCTATCATTGATATCAGTTTATCTTCTTTTGTATTATCAGGATATACCCGTAAATGTGCAACAAACTTAGGCGGTAGATATCTTTCATCTAATAATGATCATTAAAAACGGGAAGAATTTAAAAAAAAAAATAAAAGCCAAAATTTTAAAAAAAATTTTTTCTCCAAATCTCTATATTGGAAATGATTTTGAAAAGTATTTTAGATTACCACATTTCGTCTTCCTTAAGTTGATTGGAAAGTAAAATGGCATAAATGAATAATAATTTAATTTATTTTTTATTATTCCATAGAAAGTAGATTTTTTGCCAAACTATTGCCGCTCCTACAGCCCTGAGCCAGTCAATACTTTCTCCGGACTGGCTATTGTCACTGGAGAACAAAGGCTACTCCAGTATTCCAGCAGTGGCTGGTTCATCAGTCATACCGTCCCTCTGTCCGTCCTAGTATTCTGTTTTACACTTCATTGGCCAATAAATTAAATAGCTGAAAATAGCACTAGATAATTCTGAGGTATGGAAATTTATAATTATCTATAGGATTATTTAGGATGATTCACTTACTGACATATAATCTACACTAAACTTGATAGCAAAAGTGTTAATGAATGTCAAAATTGCACAAATAGTTAATGATTTTTGTTTCACAAATCATACTTAAATTTTATATGAATAACTAAAAATTAAATTTTGTGATCATGGGCAAAATCCTTGAAAAACTCATTTTGAAACGCCTATACCCCATCCTGGATTCCAATCATATAATCTCTGATCACCAGTTTGGATTTCGAACATCCCACTCTACTATCCAGCAATGTCATTGTGTGGCGGACGTAGTCTCGTCTTCTTTGGAGCGCGGAATGTACTGCGCGGGAGTCTTTTTCGATGTAGAACAGGCTTTTGATCGAGTCTGGCACCCTACGAAAATAAACCTCATTAACTACTTTATATTACATTAAACTAGCTTTAATTTGAGTTTAATTGTTAGTTTAATTTAATTTAACTTAGTTTAATTGTTTTTGAGATATAGATGTTTCAAAATAAATTCACTAACTACTGATCTTTCAGTACGTTCCAAACAACATTTTTATGAAATGTTGCTTTTAAAAAAGTTAATCTCAATCTCAAGAACTATTGGACGTAAATAGCTCTATTAGGGCTAATATTTTAGCAAGTTTACTCTTCTTTTAATAATGCTTCTTAAATTTTCTAGTGTTGTTGGTAGTTTTTAAGATATAGAGTTCCGAATGAAAAATTAATGTTTTTTAAGGTTTTGAAACAGGCGCCATTTTTTGATTCCCCCTACCTATATTTGGCAGACTCATCAATTTTGACTAGTAATTATATATAGTTTTCATTAAAGTAATAAAAAATTGGGGTCAAATAACCGCCTTTTTTTCTTCCCGGCTCTTGTACTTTATGAAGTCCATCATACACTACTCTATGAATGAACATCGTAATTTAAAAAGCTCCAGTAAGCCAAGTGCATCTCAGAACTTTCATATACTAACGTGGAAGAAGAAAATTTGGAATACCAAAATTTCTTTCTGTTGTAAAAATTCTTATATTATGATTTCTTGACGTACCAATAACGAATATCAGCTTTGCTCCTGTCAAGAATCCAACTGGTTTCACAAAATCTAACAAAGTGCTATGATTCCGATGAGATTTACACGATCTTATGTATACACATTTAGTGATGGAAAATTCAAAATGATACAACATATAGTTATCAACTTCTACGAACCATATGATGACGTAATTTCAACCGAGATAATTCGGTCTAAAAGTTACTAAGGATATCTTTGTCTGCTGACCTTAAGCTGATTCCAAAAGTGAGCCAGTTTAGCTGCTGCCTTTCAGATCGGCGAATTATACACTCCATTGGCAAAACTATTTCGTTCCCTCCACCCCATTGAGAACCGAATTCATGGTATGCTTCAGCTCCCCAATCGTTCCGAGAACCTTGAAGCGGACAGGATCTATCAATATCGAAAATATTTTAAGGAAATATAATCGATAATTACTATAGTGCAATAATATTATATTTTATAAATTATTGAGCTTAAAAACTTTCAAAGATGAATATAATCTATTCTATATTTTTTATTATTGTACGTTTCGGGACAATTGTCCCATATTCATCCATCTTTATAATCCTTATAATAATTTATTTTAATCAACAATTTTCATCCATGTTATATATCTGTATTTGTAATTCTTGTAATTACATCTACCCCATACTTGTCATATTTTCAATTTCACTATTGAAATCATGTCATCCATATAACATGGTTGAAAATTATTTTACACTGCATTATTTAATTCATTATCCTTCACAATTTGTGCATTCATCTCTCTCTGTAGCACAAACCATTGCTCTATATTGGAGATTACCTCTTTGGACCATATCAACATGTCCAGTATGATTTTTTGTTACCTATTGATATGTCTAATTTTATTTGTGTGATTAAAATTAAAATTTATGATTTGACTATTTTATTCTCAATTATTTTCTCTGTTTTTTTTCATTTTTATTTGGATAATCTATTTCTAATACTGGCGTAGTTTGCATTTAAATGTTTTGAGACAGTTTTATAGTTTACTGTGTCCCTTTAATATTTTCGGTTATATGGATTGCTCCCAGAAACCTTCTGCTTTTAGTTTTTTGGGATATGTCTATTATTGTGGGAATCTTTAAGTTGAATTTATGGTTTAATATTAAGTCTGTGCTGTGCAATTTACATTTTTGACATTTTTACAGTTAGTGACATGTTATCTTCATCTTTGAAAGTTTTTTAACCTCAACAATTTCTAAAAATTAATATAATCAAAATTCATAAAAAGAAAATCCAGTGATAATTTTTTTTTTCATTTTTATCAAATTTAACTATTGTAGAAAATCCTGTAATAACTTAAAGTATAGTGCATCAAAAGTTCCATTAAGCAATATCCTGAAAAACGATGATATTATGATAACTGAGGAGATACAGGCTTGCGGAATTCTGATTAAAAGTGTTTCAATGGTTATTATAGTCTTTTGGATTTTCGATTAAAATAGCCCAAATAAGTTTTTAATATTTTTAATTCTAGGCGTTTTAAGATTGAAAAGTAATTTAGAAGAAATCAACGAAGACATTTAATTATTTTTGTTTTTTTAAAATGTAACTCAGGATTTATTGAACGTAAAGAGCTCGATGAGGGTTAAAATTTTATCTACTTTACACTACTTTAAAAAAAGTTAGAATTTTTGTCGAGCAGTATATAGCTTTCAAGCTATTCAGAACTGATTAAAAAGGGAGCGAAAATTTTAGGCTTTTCAGTTTTTTGGGAACCATTTTTTTCATTAAGTCTTATTTGTTTTAATTAACAACATAATATTTTTCTGTATGAAACTTTCCTTATATCTATTCCACATATTATTATAATATAATATATTGGGCGTTTCTCGGCGTGTTTTTTCGTAGGATGGGTTCTTCACTCTCAGGCCCATTTTTTGTGAGTTTGGCTAACGGGCCCCACAAATGCCCGGGAGAAGGCTGTGAGTGAGGTTTGTATAATTTTATACTTGTAAAAATCCCGGATGAGACCGGGCTCGAACTCGCAACCTCAGGGTTGGTAGAAAGGCGCGTTGCCACGTAGCTACCACTGCCCCCATTCCATCGATTCCACATAAGATATTTTTTTCATTTAAAAAATAAGTAAAAAAAACAAAACATTTTGCACGGATTGATTTTAAGAGATATTGATAGTTGAGAAGGCTATACAACGTTGAATTTAACTAATTCAGGTTACGACATTGCGGCGAATAAGATGGAAATGTAAGGTGTTTAGAGCTTAATAACGAATGGAATTTTAAAATGTTAATAAACGCTAAACCGACAAGTAAACGTCCAAAGGGAATTCCAAAGCGCAGCTGGGAGGATTGCATCATGGCTGATCCGCTATACTTGCGTTTGGAAGATGTATATAGCCAGCGATTGATGGTATCACCATCACACTTTTGGGTTTGCTATGCCTTAAAGAAAAATATTATGTCAAATTTACTAATGAAAAAGAGCAGTTGTGTGTGAATCAGTTTTTGTTTCTCTACTGTAACGGTGGAAAAAATGGAATTAAATTTTTTTTTCTTATTTCAAAGAGTAGATTAATACTCCTATAGAATGTTTTATTTTTTATCTTCAAACATTATTTCGGTGTATTAATTAGTCTTTGAAATGAGAAAAAATAATTAAAATAGATCAAAAAGGGGAAAATCTTTATTAAAACAATAAAGATGTGCTTTCCAACTTCATTGGGCTGCTAGCTCCACTGCATACTTATTCAAATCTAATCAGACATTTTTTTAAATCTTATAATACATAAAATAACAAGCAAACAAGTAACATTATATAATAATAGAATACAATTTTTTTCTTCGCTTTGCTTCTTTTATCTTTTTTTTTTCTTTTTGGTGAATTTTTCTTCTTTATATACTTTATTAATCTTTTATTTTATTCATTCTTCCTGGATTTTCTATTTAGGAAGTCTGGTAAGTCAATTTGTAAAAATGTTTTGAGATTAATAAACTTCCAATCGAATGTAATTTATAATAAATTATCATATTATAGTACATTGTTTCGGGACCACTGTCCCATATTCATGTACTTTAAACCTACAACAATGATGGTTTATTATTGTTTTAGGTTTAAAGTATATGAATATGGGACAGTGGTCCCGAAACATTGTAGTATAATATGATAATTTAATATAAATTACATTCAATTGGAAGTTTATTAACCTCGATAAATTTTTATGACTTAATTCTTCCGTTTTTCTCTCTTTCTTCCTTTTCTATCCTTTTCCCTTTTTCTTTTTTTCATATTTTCTCTTTCAACCCAATGTGACTTTCAAAGAATTATTGATACAAAATCCTTATAAATGCTATTTGACTCCTTATGACATGATTACATGAAATTTCTTCGGAAATTAAAAATTTAATACTATTTTTGAGTGTATTATTACAAGACATTACGATGATAAAATAAAAAAAATTAATGTTCAATCATTTTTCCTCTTTTTTTTTTTATCTATAGATGTGCTTCTGAAGAGTTAGAGACATAAATCTTTTAAAACCCTTCCGACGCTGATCCCTTTTTAAAAGTTTAAAGCCCAATTAAAGAATAATGGTCCCATTACATCTTCACTGATTCGTTTCGCTCTCAGATTGTTTTCTTCCGACTCTGATCCTAGCAAGAAAGAGAATTGTCCTAATTACTGAAGTTTTATCCTCCACTTTAAGTTGAATCGCGTTTTTATTTGTAAGAAAGAGGTAAAAGTATTTTATATACATTTTTTTTTTTTTACATTAGTAACTAATAACTTCAAAAACTCGGAATAAGAAACTTAAAAGTTTGTCCAATATAAAACTTCACTATTGAAAAAGTTTGGAAATATAAGATATAAACTAAAAAAATCCATAGTGTGCAATAGCTTAATTGCTTCACAATTATATATATTTTTATTTTCTAGGAACAGAAACTCTTTAATCTTTATTTATTGATAGATATTACAATCTGCCACACCGTTGTGGGCAATAGGTAATAGTGATGAATGATCTCATACATACTACAATAAAAAAAAAAAAATAAATAAAAAACTCTCTTAAAATATATACAAACAAAAGAATAAACAAAATGAACATAATCAAACTATCTGTATGAAAAAATAAATAAATAAAATAAAATAATGTTAAAAATAAAAGAATCTCTAGTCACATTAACAGTCCTATGTACAATATTTACACAATCGACCTGAGGATCCCTGAGCCCACTCTACTGCCCACGTGTGAGGGGTAGAGCAGAGCTCATAAGATCCCAGCGCATCCCTCTCGCCGCATCACTGGTTTTTTTTTTTTTAATTTTTCACTATACAACTATTAGTCTTCTTCCTGGTATTTTGAAAAATTATTGCTGACTGACTAAAACACATTACTCCACTACAATTTTAGATTTAGCACATTACATTCAACAACACAACAACTAAACAAGTTCACGAACATCATCTCCCCTGCTCTTGAACTGAAAAAATACGCTTCTGTGGCATTTTTGAGCGTGACTCCAGTGTTTGATAGGGGCACTTATTATTTAGTTTTACAATAATTTCTCTACGGTCGCTACCTTTCTGTCCAGGAGAGCTCAGAAAATTCATTAATCGTAGCAATATTTGCAGGTGTCCCTCAAGTTTCTATCCTGGCTCCACCTATGTACTTAATATTTACATATTACTTACCGAAAGGCGACGCCATACTAACTGCTACTATTACGAGAAACACAGACACTTTGTGAATCTTTAAGTTGAATTTATGGTTTAATATTAA
>NW_027105790.1:743675-746790 GCF_000696795.3 Halyomorpha halys
ATAATAATATGACCTGCTACATTATTAATACCAATATATTACAAAAGGTATAACTATACCTGTATAGTTCTTATTCAATATTATTCCATTATTACGTTAAATTTAGAACAATTATTTAAAATGTTTATTCAAAGACAATGATTTTTCATATCATGTTAACGTATTTAAATATATCAAAAATTTTTATTTTATTTTTTCACGTGTATTACAGTTTAAGTAAAACAGCGTTATGTTTTCTTGTTCAATCTTTTACTCTATGATGTGCCGGGATTTTATTTAAAAAAATATTTCAATATTAAAAATGTAATCATCAAAAATGACGACTATTTTATATATTTATACCTCACGTTAATAAAATCATTCAAAAAAATACTTATTGCTAACACAGCCAAAACGGTATGAATACAACATTAATGCTTTCTGTAAATTAATACTAAGCCCTCGACTGTCCTGTGAAATCTCTACGAACACTTGTACTATTCGACTAGCTACTGACTTTTCTTAACATCAAAAATATGATTTTTCAAACCGCAACAACGATCCAAGGAAACAAAGGAATCATAATAAAGGTTGTGATGATAATATCTTTAAAAATACAAGCTATAAATAAGCTTGAGATTCACCACAAGCCATTAAAGAACTCAAGTCAAACCTTTCTTCAACCACATTTCTTATAAGAAAAAAAATTGTGGTGCAGATTGAAATCTTAACTCTAAAAATGTTCTTTTATTCTCAGACTAAAGTTTTTTTTTTTTGTTATACCTAAATTATATTAATAAACCCTCCACACTTATTCAATTAATAAGTAAAGAAATAATTCTTTCCAATTAGCTTTTTCGTTATACATCACATACATGCATTGAATCTTCTCCTGAAGGACACTCCTATGTAACGGAAATCGAACTTAACAAACTAGATAAGGTCTTATAAAACAACATACATATCTAATGTATTTCAACCCCTCAATTAAGGAACCCCTTCACTCCGGATACAAGAATCAATTTTTATTCTAGAAAGCAATTTTCACTATGCACTGAATCAAGGTGTGAGTAATATATATTTAAAAAATACTCAATGCTGTTGTTTGTTGATTATACTGACAAAAAATTATATTTAAAAATGTATGCATTAGGTATAGTTTTATTTTCCGAATTTCTTGAGTTATTTCACACACCTTACAGGGTAATATGAAGTAATTCTATTATTTAATTGTGTGCACTTTTTAATCTAACCCCATATTAACGCAAACCTCTATTAAACAGACAAAATTATTTTATATATAAATAAAGTAAAAAATCCAGTTATATATATTTATTAAAATGGGTAGATTCTCCACATGTTTGTATCATGTCACTATGTCACATACAGCAAATTTACTTGTTTTATATATGTGTATACAGTTGTAAATAACAATAAATAAATTTAAAAAAAAACTTCTATGGCATTTTGTCTATTTCAAGGCCTTTTAAGGTTGATTTCCTTTTTTTTTTTTTGTAATTATACTAAATAATTCTATATTTTTATCACATACATATGTAAAAATAATGTCTTAATTTTTTTTATCACACAAACCACACCCGTAGTTATAAATTACTATAATAAAATAGATTATGGTTTTAATACTGGGTAAGAGCGTAGTGCTTCATGGTAAAAGAAATTATCCTCAACCGGATTCGGAATTGTTTTGGAGGAATAAATTTCTACCAAGACAGAGACCTACTAAGAGACTTGAACAATTCGTTTTGTTGGCCGCCATCTTGATCTTGTTTTAATCATGTATGGCATTAGTTCACACAAAATTTTATATAAATTTCAAGATTTTGTTTTTATTATATAGCAGAAATAAAAAAGCAACCGAAAAGTTAAAACTTGAAATTTATAGAACAACAATAAATTTGAAGGTTATACATAATAATACAACGCTAGTGATTAATTTTATTGTTTGACACTTTATTTTATTGTTAGAATGTTCTAAAAAAAATCCTCATTTTTTTATTTTAACCTAGAGGCCTGTACTATTTGTCACCTTATAACTCCCAATTAAAGTCTGTAGTGGATCGATACTTTAATTTGTTTTAAAGGCTATCTGTAATTCATTAATTTATTGTGAAATCATAAATGGTAAAAATAATCAAGTAATTATCAATATACATATCTGCAATATATTCTAACTCTGTTTTAGGATAAGGAGCTGTGCCTGTCCATATCCTTCTCCCTGCAGTACCTCCATCTCGCTGCCATCCTATGGTTGTCCTCGCTCTGTGTTGAGTCCCAAGTGATCAAGAGGGAATGCGCTCCGCAACCCAACAAAATGTGCTTCAAGTGAGTTCAATTTTTATTTCTCTAATGCATTTAATCGCTATGATAGATTATAAAGTTTGATTGGTACTCGATATAACAAATTCAGCTTAAACCACAGAAGTTGGGATAAACATAAATTAAGTTTTATATAAGGAAGGATTCGTCCAATTTTACTAGGTAAGGAATATATTGGAATTGTATTAAATTATCCATATTTAGTTATCACATTCTAAAAGTGGACAAAAACATGAATTTTTATTTTTATCACCATATCAAGTTTATAACTCTTTTTGTTACTTTCAAAAATTATTTTTGAATCTTTAATAATGAATTAAATACTTAAAAATAATGAATGACATACTTATTTTTACCAATAAACGCAGTTGTGGTGTTGTAAATAAGGAGGCCTACCCAAAATTCGTTTCGCACCAATAATCAGGTCTTAAAAAAATAATATCAGAAATAATATTTAATAAATAATAATAAGATAGATAATATCTTATTTCAACTATTCCAGCTACTAATATAATTGATAAGGGTTAGTTCTTTCTTGACATTTATTCTGAATTATTCCTTACTCCATCTGACCTTATTTTTGAATTCACAATCTTCTTGGACCACATTTAAAAAAGACTACAGCGTAAAACTTTTCGTAAAAAGACCGTAAAACTTTTTGTCAGGTTTCTTATAGCAAAAAAATTGTGTCAAATATAACATATTGTCCGAGATTCAATTTACATATCCCAAAGATTTTTCTTTATTTTTCAAATAAAGATACTATGACAATGGTTCTTCTGGTATTTGACTCAGATTC
>NW_027105790.1:754499-759292 GCF_000696795.3 Halyomorpha halys
ATTACTTATAATGGCTAATAATTTGGCTCTCACCTCACTATTTGCGAACTTAAAAATGTTCTCCTGTTTATAAATATACTGTTCACAAAATTTAATTGCTGGCTTCAAAAGACTGCCGAGATGAGAAGGCAACAAAGGCAGAGCGACTCGAACACTGTTCTGCATTAGCGGCCATGACACCTGACTTTAATAAAAAATATGTGTAATTACTAATCTAAATCGATGAGTCTGTAAATCATAGAAAGAGGGAACAATTTTTTTTTTTTTTAATATTATTAAATATGAAGTGACGTTTTTGTTTTATTCTAACGAATGTAGATAGCCCAGCTTGGGCATATTGTTTGTTATTAGTTTATATAAACGATCTTTAACTCATCATTCTTGTAAAATTACTACAATTGATTATCCATTTTATTTATTTCACTGGCTACTATATTTTTACGGAGATGGCCCCAAGGACAAATAAATAAATTATTAATATTATCATTATATTTTAAGCAATACTTTATTTTCAAAAACATTAAGGTTCTATTTCAGCCATTTCGAAATTTAAAAATAATGCGTTTCCCGCCTTTAATCTCGATTTTATTTCCTTCTAAATTTCGGTTTTTCTAGTTACCGTGGAAACCAAATACTAATAATATATAAAAACTAATAATACTAATAATATTTGCCTGTTTAAATGTATTTCGTCCTATATCTATACCACCGAAATCGCTCTCGTTTCTACTACTTATCATATGTTTTGTTTTATCCGTATTTTTTACATGTTATTTTGGTTTATTTATTGTATTTATTACACGTTGTTTTATTTGATTATATTTTATACGTTTCTATAACTTAAGAAAAAATATTTTCATATTAATCACAAATTCTTTCGTTTAAATTCATGGTTTAATATGCCTTCGTTCCGATTGAATGCAATCATTTTGGGGAAAAAAATAAATAAACAGAAAACTATATTTTTTTTTAATGATTTTGATAAATTAAAATTGTACATCTATCAATTATTCAGTTTATTTCAAAATCTACGTTTTTCTTTGTTAATTAGATATGTAGCACAATATCAACATTTTCAATAGTAATTTGTCTTATCTACAAGCGATGCTATCATATTAATATTTAAAATAATAATTTTCCAAAAAATTACTTTTGATAAAGCACTCCTCATTAGTGAGCCATGTTAGTATTTTAAAAGTAAAGTAGGGATACGAAATTTTGGAGTTGTTCCGAATCAGCTTTTGAAATTCGGTAACAAAATTTCAAATATGTTTCGAAACCCGCTATAATTTGAAAGTTCCCACTAGCATACGCTCTCGGAGCCGTATACATCCAAAATGAATAAAACATGAGGGAAATGGAAACCCGCCCGACGCGGACAGCGGCTTGTTGCAGTTTGAAACGCGTAATTTATTCTGATTTGTATCATTTACATACAGGATTACATGTCCTCCGAAATTTTGTTATTTCTACCCTTGTATATAAATAATTTGTCACTTGACTACCAACCAAAACACTCGGAAATCATTTAAAAATTATTCACTTTTTAAATATATATATAACTAAAAACAATAATCTATAGTGAAAACATTGATACTACACTAGACTTTAATAAGGATAAGAAACCAATTAAGTTATGTCTGTTTTCAGATTTCTGTTTTCTTGTTTGGTTTGCTGGGGCTTGCCGGCTCTTGCAGTGTCAGCGGCTTATGCTGTTACAGACACCGACCATCTCGGCCATATGTACAAAGTCAACTGCTGGTAAGTACAAGATGCTTAGCTGTTTTTAACTTCAAAGAGTAATGTGAACTGAGAACTTCTGTGGTAATATACTTTTAATATCTTTTATTATTAACCCGTACATCAAAGTATTAAAAATTCATATTTCATAAGAGAGAAATGTTTTATTTAATAAAAAGCAATGCAATAGGTTACTGTAAGTATACAATATACCAATAAGTCGTAGATAAAATATAAATACGAGTAAGTAATTAAAATAACTGATTTAAAAAGTAATATATTTTTATTTTATTTTTCCCCGTTATAACTACATATCACAATACGTTGTTCAGTGGTTAGACGCAGTCCTACCAATCTGAGATCTGCGGTACCGGTTCAAATCCAGCCTGGAGAGTTAACTTTTTTCATTGAGTGGCGGTCCCACAAAATGAATAACTTTGACTCCCAACCTTGGATAGGCAGTATAGAACTCCATGGAAGTCTTGGCCGAAAAAAAAAAAATACATTGTCTTTTTTAATCTTTTTTTTTTTTTTTTGCAACTATGCTGCATTAATTTTTTTTATCGTAGTTTCTCTTTCTTTTTTGACCCTTAATCAATTCCCTCAATTCATTCCCATTTATCTCATATTTTTCTTTTCCAGACACTCAACACACTCAATGTATTATATAAATTTTACTTAAATTTATAGACATCAGATTTTTCTTAAACCTTTTAGTACTCACCCATAAAAAAAACGAAATAGAAATAATTAAAAATATATAGTCGTAGACATAAAGTTGAATAGTCGTAGACATAAAGTTGAAAAAAAAAAAGTTAATAACTAGAACATAATTTTTAAAAAATAAATAAATTAAAAAACAAACAAATAAATAGATTAAAACACAAATAAACATATTCGGAGGTGATTCCCAAGTAGGTTATTATGTATAATGCTCAAGGCGTTGCAATATCCCTAATGCTAACACCTTCCTCTTCTAAAAGGCTTCTTGTTCTATTTGGTATTGTTCCCTGAGATCCAAACCAGGGGCCTCTCACAGCAGATTCTAAATAAAATAAAGGTAGGGATTTATTGCTGATTTTTTAATTAATTGAAATGAAAAATTATCAACCGAAACAAAATATTAACTTGTATGTTAAAAAGTTTTATTTAAACTTTTAATTTTATTATATCCTTCGACTTTAATTTAACTTAAATTTTAAATTTGTGTCTAACTTAATTTTTCCATAAAAGTTCATTGCAAACGTTTATTTTTAAGATGTTTTGGCGAAAATAATAGAGACATACTTTTTTTTTTGTACTGTTCATCGGGTATAAATGTTTCTAACGACCAGCAAATTGCATAATCAAAAAATACCACAGGAAATAGTAGGCGTTCTTTTACAGTTTTGCCACTGCTGTTTACGACAACATTTACGAGCCACATCATTCATTAAACCTTCCCTTGAGATAGAGTTCCGGAGAACAACATTTTCACCTAAAAATCTGGGATCACATCCCAGCCAAACTCCAAAAATCTCTACCAGGTCTGCAAAGACACGCGAGGACGGGCGTTATCATAATGGAAAACTATGCCTTTGCGATTATGTGACACAAATGATTTGAGACACTTGTGTGAGATATGTTAAGCGTTTTAGCTTTTCTACGATATCCCGTGTCGTAGAGTGAGGGTTGTCTGTGACCAATGCTTGAATTTGGCAAATCATTAACATTTGAAGGACGACCCGAGCGCTTTGCGTCTTCCTATTCAAAATTTCCTGTTCTGAACCAAGTAAACCACTTACGAAAGGTGCTTTCCCCTAAGGCATCATCGCTATACACACTGAAAGTTTTTTTAACCGTCTGTGTAGCGAATTTTCCTTTTCGGAAATAAAAAAAAACATTAAATGAAAAAAATGATTTTTTATCTCTTCCATTTTAAACAAGCAAAATACTACTTAAAGATAAAGAATCTCGGATGAAACTGATGCATAAAAGCACCTTTACTAATCCTTTTTTAGAATATGTAAACATTATTGACCAAGTAAACATAATTTCATTAACACAGATAGTGTTTATAAAATTGTCTATGTCATGTAGCAAAATCAATTTTTTGAAATGTTTTAGAACACCCACCATTTTTTATTCCTTTCAACCATGGTTGCTAGAGTCATCTAATTCTTAAGAAATTTTTAACTGTATATATTTTTCTTTAGAGTAATAAAAAATTGGATTTTTATTTTTTTTTGTGAGCTCTTGGACTGAAAGGATTATTCCCTTTATCGATAATGAAATTTTATATTGAGCTATGTATTTTAAAACTAACAAATTAATTAAATTAGAAGATAGCAATTGTAAAAAAAAAATACTTTAATGGCCATCGCACGGAAAAACTCGCTATTACGCACAGTTCATTTTAAAATTCAATACCAAAATTGTGATAAATTATACCATTACAACAAAATTTAGTGAACGATTCTGATATTAATCACCTTTTTAATGTGTCAAAAAAAATGTTAATCATCACTAAGCAACCCTTACTATGACAACACTAGAAAATATGAGAATAGCCCATCTCTTAGGAAAATATGAAGAATTACTTTAGACTGAGCCTGTTTGAAAAGTAAGACCAGACCATGTATATTCTAATGGAAGCCTTTGAATACGATGAAAAAATTCTCGGCTTACTTCCATAGCTGTTTTAAAGTCCACCTCGCTGCTTCCACGACCTCTTTAAAAGCTCTTTTGATGATTTATCTGTCCGACCTTGTAACTTTAAACAGAGTAACTTTTCAAATACCTAAGGAAAGATACTCTACAACGATAACATCGGTGTAGGTAGGTAATAGAATAGTATTGTATTTTAATTTTACAACATTAATTACCTATTGTTCAGTAAACTGTCAGGCAACTGTAGTTCGCCCTAAAGAGAACATCGTTGGATTTGGGAACCTTCAATCTTTTTAAGAATCAGAGAAGTCAGTGCTTCTGTTGTAAACAAACCTCTACAAATTATCATATTATATACATGGTATATGGAAATATGATATATTATTTGTAAATAGTAATGTTCC
>NW_027105790.1:759342-760118 GCF_000696795.3 Halyomorpha halys
AATCCAGTTATATATATTTATTAAAAAATATAGAAAATAAGAGATAAAATATTTCCAAAGAAAAATAAAATAAATTAAAAATTTTCACCTAATATTTTATTATAGAAATCAGACGTCTTTTAATCATACTAAAATGACTTCCAAGTTTCACTCAAATAAAATCGAATCCAAGAATTTCTGTCGTTCCTAGAAGGAAAACGAATATTAAATTCCCATTTCTCATAATTAATTAGTTCTGAGCCATCATAACTCGCCCACATTGTTCTGAAAAATCATTACTCAGAAATGAATATGAACTAATTAATTATTAATGTTTTACATTTATTAATTACTTAAATTTTTAATTAAACACTTTTATTGCCTACTCTCTTAATAGTGTTGTTATAACATTTTACATATCAAATTTAATGATATTGATAAAAATTGTATCGATCTTGTGTAACTTTATGGATAAAGTTGCCCTATGGTTTCTTAATTTTTTTTTCCGTTAATTAAATATAATTGTATTAATCTAATATTTTCTGGTAACAGTTCACTTCAAAATGAAAAAGATTTTTTATTATTTAATTGATGAAAACTAAGGGAAAATATTACAACAGTTCCCTCAATTCAGCATTGTGTAGCCTTTTAAATTTTTACGTTGACTCACCCTTTTTCGGTCAGAATTTTTTTTTTTTTATAAAGAGAAAGAAATTTATTCAATCATGCTGCCCAAATACATCGGGTTGCTACATTACACAGCATACTGATCAATCCGTGACTGGACATATACAAAT
>NW_027105790.1:760168-763132 GCF_000696795.3 Halyomorpha halys
CCAGGGGCCTCTCACAGCAGATTCTAAATAAAATAAAGGTAGGGATTTATTGCTGATTTTTTAATTAATTGAAATGAAAAATTATCAACCGAAACAAAATATTAACTTGTATGTTAAAAAGTTTTATTTAAACTTTTAATTTTATTATATCCTTCGACTTTAATTTAACTTAAATTTTAAATTTGTGTCTAACTTAATTTTTCCATAAAAGTTCATTGCAAACGTTTATTTTTAAGATGTTTTGGCGAAAATAATAGAGACATACTTTTTTTTTTGTACTGTTCATCGGGTATAAATGTTTCTAACGACCAGCAAATTGCATAATCAAAAAATACCACAGGAAATAGTAGGCGTTCTTTTACAGTTTTGCCACTGCTGTTTACGACAACATTTACGAGCCACATCATTCATTAAACCTTCCCTTGAGATAGAGTTCCGGAGAACAACATTTTCACCTAAAAATCTGGGATCACATCCCAGCCAAACTCCAAAAATCTCTACCAGGTCTGCAAAGACACGCGAGGACGGGCGTTATCATAATGGAAAACTATGCCTTTGCGATTATGTGACACAAATGATTTGAGACACTTGTGTGAGATATGTTAAGCGTTTTAGCTTTTCTACGATATCCCGTGTCGTAGAGTGAGGGTTGTCTGTGACCAATGCTTGAATTTGGCAAATCATTAACATTTGAAGGACGACCCGAGCGCTTTGCGTCTTCCTATTCAAAATTTCCTGTTCTGAACCAAGTAAACCACTTACGAAAGGTGCTTTCCCCTAAGGCATCATCGCTATACACACTGAAAGTTTTTTTAACCGTCTGTGTAGCGAATTTTCCTTTTCGGAAATAAAAAAAAACATTAAATGAAAAAAATGATTTTTTATCTCTTCCATTTTAAACAAGCAAAATACTACTTAAAGATAAAGAATCTCGGATGAAACTGATGCATAAAAGCACCTTTACTAATCCTTTTTTAGAATATGTAAACATTATTGACCAAGTAAACATAATTTCATTAACACAGATAGTGTTTATAAAATTGTCTATGTCATGTAGCAAAATCAATTTTTTGAAATGTTTTAGAACACCCACCATTTTTTATTCCTTTCAACCATGGTTGCTAGAGTCATCTAATTCTTAAGAAATTTTTAACTGTATATATTTTTCTTTAGAGTAATAAAAAATTGGATTTTTATTTTTTTTTGTGAGCTCTTGGACTGAAAGGATTATTCCCTTTATCGATAATGAAATTTTATATTGAGCTATGTATTTTAAAACTAACAAATTAATTAAATTAGAAGATAGCAATTGTAAAAAAAAAATACTTTAATGGCCATCGCACGGAAAAACTCGCTATTACGCACAGTTCATTTTAAAATTCAATACCAAAATTGTGATAAATTATACCATTACAACAAAATTTAGTGAACGATTCTGATATTAATCACCTTTTTAATGTGTCAAAAAAAATGTTAATCATCACTAAGCAACCCTTACTATGACAACACTAGAAAATATGAGAATAGCCCATCTCTTAGGAAAATATGAAGAATTACTTTAGACTGAGCCTGTTTGAAAAGTAAGACCAGACCATGTATATTCTAATGGAAGCCTTTGAATACGATGAAAAAATTCTCGGCTTACTTCCATAGCTGTTTTAAAGTCCACCTCGCTGCTTCCACGACCTCTTTAAAAGCTCTTTTGATGATTTATCTGTCCGACCTTGTAACTTTAAACAGAGTAACTTTTCTAATACCTAAGGAAAGATACTCTACAACGATAACATCGGTGTAGGTAGGTAATAGAATAGTATTGTATTTTAATTTTACAACATTAATTAGCTATTGTTCAGTAAACTGTCAGACAACTGTAGTTCGCCCTAAAGAGAACATCATTGGATTTGGGAACCTTCAATCTTCTTAAGAATCAAAGAAATCAGTGCTTCTGTTGTAAACAAACCTCTACAAATTATCATATTATATACATGGTATATGGAAATATGATATATTATTTGTAAATAGTAATGTTCCAAAATATCTATTTTTGAGAGCCCTGAAAAGTTTGATGATCTCACAACACTTTATGTTTTTCCTCTACCTTTATAAATAGCCGAAATATGGGCCTGTGAATCTTCTAAGCCGCCATGTTGAAACAAAATGGCGAGTGGGAATATCGGGCACTGAGATTCATCATGGTGTCTTAGACTAAAGCCGCAAACGGCGGACGTATGGAAATATTTTTTCGATTTTTTGATTTAATGTATATCTGAAATAAACCATAGTTTGGAGGATGGAGCAATTAATTAATTTGTTATGGTGGTTTACAATTTTTCATTATTAAAAATAAAAGTCCAGCATAGGGTGTATAAAATACGTTTCAACTCCAACTACTTAAAGATCCAACCGTCTCTACGATGACTTCTTCCCTACAGATTGTGTTCGGTTGAGAACTACATTACTTTATTATAAATATTTTCTATTTTCATTTATCTTTACGTATTTATTATCTTCTAACTTTACTCAATTACTTCATTGTAATTCTAAAAATCTTCAATTCAATCAATAAATGCAATTACGCTTAAATAAATTTTTAAAAAATCGAATTAATCACAAAAAAAGAAAGAACCAAATTTTTTTTTTTAATTTCTTAAATTTAGAACTATTAATGGGTACGTTTTTTATCATTAATTAAATTTGATTTCAATTAGCTTGGACATGTTTGTTATTATTGAATCAGCTTTAGTTTAATTAATCGATTTATGTTTTGGTTTAAATATCAGTATTTTTTTTTTTTTTAGTACTATTGGGATATCATTTACATTATTTTTTTTTTCATCCTTCTCTTTTTTCTGTATGCATTGAATGAATTGGCCCTAATTGTCTCAAATTGTATTATTACTATTCAATAAAAACATATTTTACAAAAAAAAAGAATAATTTTCCATTGTCACCGTTACATGGCTA
>NW_027105790.1:764162-766736 GCF_000696795.3 Halyomorpha halys
CAAGGCGGAATGAGAACCAGGTATGTCTTAATCAAACCGGACAGCAAGAACAATTTTGGGAGTTCGGCATTTATGCCATCTCATATTGTTTCAGTGAGGATAAGACCTCGCTGAAAATAAAGAGCTTTTAATTGTTAATTAATACACCGAATTTAATCAAAATTTGAGAAGCCGTTTTCTTTAAAATTTTTTAAATATCTATTTTTTAAGGTGGCAAATAGGGTCTATTTTGTTTACTTAAATTCAATTTTTTTTTCACGATCACTGTACTTCCACATGGGCGTTGATGACCTCAGGGTTTTACGCCCTTAAGCCCCAGACGACAACAACAACTGTACTTCCACTTATTTCATATATAGGTAACTGAAAATTAATAACAGTGGTTCCTGATTTTTAAAACTTTATTTTCAAAATTAGCAGCCACTAAAACATGAAAATAATGTAATTTTCTCCGGCAAGATTTGTCATTGGTCACTTAGCGCCAACCAGCCAGAAAAAAAATTGGATATTTTTTTCTTGAAAATGCTAAATTTGAAACTACAAAATCTGGACTATTTTTAGCGCTCTCTTGTGATGTTGCAGATTACCCCCCAAAAGTTTTAGTCTTCTATGATAAATAAAATCAAAAAAATTTTTTAGCAATGATATGTTACTAAAACTTTTACATTTTCCTTTCATCCTCCCCTAAAAAACAATCTTCTATCATAGGAATTTTTTTTGGCACTTTTGATTCTTCAATCTCAAGTTAAACGAAATGTTCTTACGAAATTTCATAGATAAATGAATTATTATTATAAGAAGATGGTGGGGGGTACGATCAGTCAAAATACACAAGTAAACAAAACTTACTTCTTTGTGCCGAAGTTTCGACCTGAATTTCTTCAAGCCTCCATTGGCATGAAACTTAAGCCAAGTCTTCTTCCTGAATTCATTCACTCTAATGAAGTTAGGTCGAAACTTCGGCACAAACAAATAAGTTTTGTTTACTTGTGTATCTTTGGTGACCTCACCCCCGACCATCATATCCCCTATATCTATTTACGGTCAAATATTAACATCTCATTATAAATTAATTTTTTGTTTTTGGTGCGTTTTTGGTACTTAATTACCTGAAATTCTATCAATATCCATCACATTAATCATGACTAGAGTCACCATCTTATTCCTACATTCTGACAAATACCTAATGACTCAATCTCTCGAAAACAGTTTATTGTTTTTTCGCTCTCATTAATAAATGGAAAGTTAAATAGACTTTAGGTTCGAAATGGACAAAAGTTATTTCGGCAGAATTACTTATAAGATAAGTTTATTTTATAGTTATGTTACCTGAATCATCGAGCTTACTTAGTGTGTATCATCAATCTTGACTATCCCATGGCTAGGCAAGTTAGCTTGTCCTACCTTTCCTAGCTAAACTTAATGGCGTTACATTCAATAAACAAACCATCCTTGCGAATCCCACTGATTTTCTGCCAAGGTACGAGCTACTGGTTTATTTAGTGTGTTTTGATTCTGGGTCTTTCCGCTTAAAGGTATAGTTAATCAAGATCTAAGAGGGCAGCCCAAGAAGATGCAAGTTGATCTTATTATAGTTTCCTAATTGCCAGTCTAATCAAGAGCTTTGATTGGTTAGATGAAGGTGTCGTCACTACTGCAATTGGGTACCACTCACTCACATCTCCAGTTTTAGGATCAGGAAATAACAACAATTTAAATTATTTTATTTAATCTATTTTGTAGAAACACGTTTTCTACAACTTGACAAAAATTAAAACAATTACCAATAAAAATAAATAAACTGTTAATGCTGCTCTGCATAGTATAAACTCTTGAACTAAATTTTTTTTTAGACCAATTGTAAAGTAAAAACCAAATTTAATCGATGGTCCGATAATTTTTCTGAAAAAATAATAATAAACTAATACATTATGCAGTTAAGTGACAGTTGGTCTGATAACTCTGAAAATGAAGACACAGCAATTAGTACATGAGCCGGGAAGAAAAAAATGCAGTTATTTCACCCCAATTTTTTATTACTTTAATGAACACTATGTATAATTACTAGTCAAAACTGATAAGTATGTCAACTATAGGTAGGGTAAATAAAAAACGGTGGCTGTTTCGAAACCTTAAAAAACATTCATTTTTCATTCTGAGCTCTATATCTTAAAAACTACCAACAACACTAGAAAATCTAAAAGAACGTTATTTAAAGAAGACTAAATTTTCTGAAATATTAGCCCTCATAGAGCTATTTACGAACAATAGTTCTCGAGATATAGCTTTTTAAAAATCAATATTTCTTAAAAAGATAAATAGTTAATTAATTTATTTTTAGAAGTTTATATCTCAGGAACTATGTGACGTATTGTAGTCTATTAGCACTCAAATTAAAGTTAGTTTAATGTACTATAAAGTAGTTTATGACCTTTACCATAGTAAGAATAATAGTTTTCATGATGTTTCCTAAAATAAATTGATTTATAGTTGTTCGGACAATAAATTTGATTTATAAAAACTTTATTTCTGAAACCATTTGACGTACTGATGTCTGCTAGCGCTCAAATTAAA
>NW_027105790.1:767666-768932 GCF_000696795.3 Halyomorpha halys
GACTTTTTCAGTTCTACATGCGATATTACTGGACTTTAAATCTTAATGAATTTCTTTTTGTTTCTCCATTATTGCGATCCATTAAGAAGCCAAACAGAACAACATATATATTATTCAATGAAAGTATCTTTTCGAGCGATAAATCTTTAATGCCTGAACGATCTAAAAAAAAAAGAAAGGCCACATCTAGTCGAAGAGGCAAGTATGGCGAATACTGAAGTTGGAAAAAATTCTTTAATTAATTAAAATGGAGAGAATATTAATATTAATTGGTTGACACTTCTAAAACAAGCTATGCACAAACGTATGAACGCATCACAAGATGTGTTGGTAAACATACATACCTATAATATGTACCAGTCAATCCAAATATCACATAAAGATGCTTACGCATACGAGAATTTGCCATAGTTTGGTAAAATTATAGCCTTACGTTTAGGTTTTTATTTTGAAAACAAATCATTTAAAATTCACTAAATAATTCGACAGGTAACTGAAAAAATGTTCAAAGTTTATTTAAAATCAACAAAAAATCAAAGAGAATGGGAAAAAAAGGTATTAACTTGTGAGAAAACATTCAACTCCACTAACATTTTCAATTAGGAACGAGTTTTAAAATATAAAATAATAAATTATTTCTATTAGTGAAACAAATTCTCTTCTGGATTAGCCAAAAATTTCAGTAACATCAACAACTATATTCCCTTTGTATCCAAAAATTTTGCATTCGGTACCAAGCATATTCCATTTTGACTACCACATTACTTAAAAGTATTTTTAACTAATGTGAATAACATTTGTTACTCTCAAATTAGAGTAAGCTCCTGACTACCTCATTTACATAGAACAATCATTAGGGTCTAATTTTGGGACCAGTTGCTATGAGTGAAATAGTTCATTGGGTGAACTTTTGGACTCCTAATTTCTGGGATTGGAGCTTG
Source organism: Halyomorpha halys (assembly GCF_000696795.3). Classification (NCBI taxonomy): domain Eukaryota; kingdom Metazoa; phylum Arthropoda; class Insecta; order Hemiptera; family Pentatomidae; genus Halyomorpha; species Halyomorpha halys. The sequence goes on from NW_027105790.1 coordinate 768,608, forward strand.
GAGGTTAGAGACCAGCAGTGACAAAAAAATTATTTTCTGCCGATGAGCCATAGATCAACTCTGGGATTGGGGCAACTCTCTTGGATTCACCCCTCTGTTTAAATTTGGGAGTTGATCCTTTAACAGTTAGAGAAAATATTGGTGGTTAGTATTGGTCTTATCAAATATTATCACTATTTGTCTTTGGGTATTGGACTCTTTAAATATTGTAGAGGTCCTTCTTTAAGTATTTGTTTTGTTTTTTAAACCATTATCCTAAAAAAATATATAGAACTGTATGTATGTATATATGTTTGATTCTATATATGCATATTGAATGTATTTT
>NW_027105790.1:770327-793723 GCF_000696795.3 Halyomorpha halys
CCAAATATTTCGTTTCTATTTTGTACATACTGAAGTATTTAGTATCATGGATACCAAAAGAATAATAAGAAAAACATTTACTTAATACAACCGATAGATGGGCGTGTAAGTTTGAGGGACTTGATAAGTAATGATCAGATCTCTAAAATGTTAATAAGCTCTGAATGTATGAGATCATTCATCAATATTACCTATTGCTCACAACTGTGTGGCAGATTGTAATATCTATCAATTAATAAATCTATGTTTATTAAAAAAAAAAAATTAAATAATAAGTATCACTACAGGTAAAATTATTTTATTTTAGGTTCTCCGAAAATAAAATTTACCTACTGACTTATAGTTTCCCTGCTCTTTCCCTGCTATCAGGATCTGCTTGTGCATTGATTAGGTCCAGAGTTTCACTTGAGTATAGGCTTCGAATGGAGGCAGATATAAAGTCCAGAACAAGGTATGCTAAGAATACCACTTATTTATTTATTTATTGGCACTATATTATAATTGGAAATATACTATTAGTAGGATTTTTTGAAAAAATACAACAAAAAAAAAGTCATACAAATTTTTTGAAACTATAGTATTTCCATTAGTAACCAATCAAACATTTGAATAAATGGGCCCTGATGACAAAGCATATTTGAGCAGCTATTTCTATGCTGAAAAAGTCCTGTTCAAATCCTGATTTTTCATGTGGGCACAGCCTTACTTATAAATAGAATCATATGCCAAACATATAATGAAAAAAATAAGTTTCTCTTAATAATAATGATTAATGTTCTTTCTTTACAGAATGTCAACATCTGGAAGACTGGAGCTTTCACTTTATGCTAGATTTGTTGCTCTTCTGACTATTTTGGATATTTGTGGAGCCCTTCACATGGCAACCAATGCTTATTTCTTTTGGGTTGCTTACAATGTACTTCATGCAATTCAAGGTGTTCTTATGGCGTTGTCAGCTACTTGCAATTCACAGGTATGTCTTTTAAAAGTATAACTAAAGCATATAATTAAACAAAATAAAGAAATCATTAATTTATATGAAACAGAGAGAGGAACACAAGTTGAGTACAGGTCTTCGATGCTATTGAGTTGAATTATGCCAAATTGACAAAGTTGAATTGAATCTCTAAGGGAAAAATTGACAGGCAGGAAAATGTGGTTTGGCAGGAGCTTCTATGGTTCCCTCAACCACACTGTCAATAAAGCTCACTTCCAATTGTACCAAAATGTCGAACATCAAACACAAATATCAGTGCCCAGGGCTGAAGTCTTCTGATATAGAACATTTAATATTAGTTTAGTTAGTTATTCATCTCATTATTTTCTATTACTCCAAAAATTGAAAATATTGTAATAGTATATGTGATTATTTGTATAAAAAGGTAAATGTTGATAGCAAATTTATTATCTTGGTGATAAATCACAATTTAACACAGATAATAAATCAAGGTTAGAAGAAAAAAGTAATAACAAATGAAAATTATTTGTGCCAGTCTTTTTCTTAAATAATTGAATATATAGGATGTTGCAGAAGGAAATGTCAGGAATTAGGGAGGGGGGATTACTCTATAAAAAATGCACAACTCTATCTTTCTATCTTAAGTAGTTGTGGAATTATGTTTTTTTTATGAATTATGTTTTCGAAAATTCGAATTTACTTGAATATATCTGAACTTATGACACCATTTTCAGAATGTACCATGAATTTTCTGCAAGAAGCCAACCGATTTGTAGGAAAATATCGCTTCGTTTGGTATTGGAGCTGCCAAGCAAAGAAAACAGGTTAAAATTAATAATATCCGAAAATACTCGGTAGAATATTACTCAATTTTTTTTTTAAATTTTTGATGTAGGATCTTGGGGATTTTATAAAATTTGTCTCATTTTCCAACGGTAAACACAACTTTACGAAGCAATTTTAATTTGAAAGAGATATTAAGATTGATATATTCAAAAAAGGTTAAATATCCACAATTCATCTTGTATTATTTTTGGTCTTGTTGTAAAATCTCGTACCTATTCTCCCCTCTCCCCGAATAAATTCGAAAGTGGGTTACTACCTTTAACACAAAGCTATTAATAATAAATAAAAATAACAAAATAGAAGGCAATTCTTCCCGGCAGCCCACCCTGCTTAACCCTGATTTAGTGGCGGTATAATTTCACCTCGGGAAGAGGAGACTTGAGCATTTTTTAAATCGAGAAATATTAAAAAATATGGCTAATGAAATATTGCAAAACGGCGTGAATTAGTTTGTCATAGTTCTTATTGGTTGTTCAACAATTTTACTTCTTTTTTAAAATTTATTTTATTGCGAAGAGAAAATGGTTATAGCAATGCTTTAAGTAGTAAAAAATAAACTGCAATAAAATATTAAAACTGGCCATTTAGTTTTTTACTTCTGCTTTAATCCAACCCATTACTGGGTCCTGGCGTGCTCAAGCAGCTTCCGCCTCTTTAATCATTGTATACTGCTACGGTCCAGAAAGAGAACCTAGGAGAATCCCCGACTTATCACCAACACCTTCCAATCATCAAAGTTTCAGGTGGACTCACGGTCGAGTGTTACAGATTTCTTTGCAAATGTGTGGCCATACAGTACTCTGGGTGTATAACTCCAAGCCCCATCGGCTTATTTCCATTTGGCTTAAAGCGCAGTTGATCAACATACAGCTAGAGATGGTGGATATTGACCGTTATCACAAAGCTATTCCAGATAATGTCAGGGATCAAATTAGATATGAAATTTAACTAACTTGAATAATATCAAATGGGTAATTATCTTCAAACCCACAAAGATGACTGAATCGAGAGTTGTTTTATTACACTTTATTTTCTGATTAAAGTAATGTTATAACGATACTCTGAGGGAACTACAGCCAGTAAATATAATTCAAGTTACAGCATTGCGGAGAAAAAGATGGGCGTGTAAGTTTGAGGGACTTGATAAGTAACGATCAGATCTCTAAAATGTTAATAAGCTCTGAATCGACGGATAACGGTCCGAGGAGTAGGCCAAAACGTAGATGGTAGAAACTGATTTAATAGATTTGGGTTTGGAGGGGCGCCACTGGACAGATGTATGAAGAGAACCAAAGGTGGTATCGGCATTGAACCTTCGGGTTCGCTAACCCTTTATTGTTATTATTAATATAACGACGTGGAGCTCATAAAGCAGGATTTCATCTCGCGGCAAAAATTTTGAAGTTTTTGGAATAAATTTCAGGCCATTGAATAACGATGAATTAATAATTTCCGCAGTACTCTTCCAATACCTTTCGATTCGTAATTCCACTTAATCTCTTGGGACAACTTCACAGCTCGGGCGTGACTCGAATATTTTAACTATTTTATGATCAGAGCTGTGAAAACGGAGGCGAAGAATTCTGTATTGGAAAGATTTAATCCTCACCTTTCCGATGCAAAATTCTTAATAAAAGAAGGTTTAATAAAAAGTATTTAAAAATTTGAAAACTATATGAATTTAATATAAATAAATAATTTTATTTGTTGCATATCAGTGCATCTAACAAATTATTACTAAACCTACAAAGACATGCCTGTCTGTAACGTCTCTTTGAAACGCAGTTGTAGTCAGTCAAAAACACTGAAGAATTAATGAGGCATTATTTATATCTCTACTATATACGCCATTTATTTGATGAGTAATGATCAGGAGATATTGTAAGTAGTGTTATAGTGAACTTATGATAGCAAATATTTTTTTATCGAGGATTTTCTCCTTCTGAAGACCAGGAAAATAAATATATGTTAGTTATGACTATAGATTTTTTTTTCTGTACTTAGTTTTATTTATTATTATCCTTTTTATTAACAGTTTGGCTTTCAGTTAGCTTTCTTATTTTATTTTTTCATTATTATTTATGTTAAATTAAAGAAATATAGTGTTTTAATTATTACGGTTGTATTTATTGGAATATACGAGACAAATCTATTTTTATTCAGATTTATTTTCATTAATAATATTTAGCGTTTATTTATTTTTTTTAATGAGAAATTTAAGTGATTATTGGAGGAGAAAAAAATGGGGGCAGAAACGCTTGTCCAATTTTCGTCGATTTGCCTCATTGGCCCTGGTCATGATGTCCACATATTTAAATTCGTAAGCCTTATTATATTCATAATATTTTTTAAAAATAAACTTATAATAAATAAATAATAAACAACGAATCGCCATTAGCACCTATATTTACAAAAACGGATACACCCAAGCTGGAGAAACTGAACATAGTTTATACCAAAGACAAAACTCTACCTGTAGGGTATAGTTCACAATCTATAAATAGATTCTGTTTGCTGTCTTCTTGAGAGCTCTGTTTGCTGTGCACACTCATATAATGTTAGGAAAGAACCCTATTCTTTAAAAAAAAATCTATTGAATATAAATATCTATGAGATCATGAAGCTAAAAGGGTTAATCGATAATCCTAAATTACCCCAAATATTTCGTATTTAGTATCATGGATACCAAAAGAATAATAAGAAAAACATTTACTTAATACAACCGATGGTCAGTCACTAGTCACACTCTATTTTATTTCAATTTTTGGAAATCTTTTATAGATTCTCCAGTCTGCACTCTATAAATCCGTTGACAAACTAAAAGAGAGACACTCGTTGATCGGCCAAGTATCTAGATATATCATAAGATAGGTTATTATCACAACTAAGAGAATAAAGGATACATATTTACTTAATTACAAGGTTATGATTTTTCGTTTGAGAAACAGACACCATCTTTCATGTCTAAAGTGAGAAGCCTAAGTTAAGGGTAAGCCATGCAAGTTGGAGCACTAATCCAGAACGCATCACCTTTACAACAGCAGACACCGGTTTGATTCCCTGCTGGGAGGTTAGAAATGTATTTTGAGGTACATTATAAATTTCGAATTTTTCATTTTGACTATAATAGCTTAGTGACTAGGATAAGCCGATCGTGTACTTAATTAAAAGTACACGATGTTATACTATGTACTGACAATATTCTATAAAAGAGTTTAGTTTGATTGTGTTTAAATTCTAAATAATTGGCAACTCAGAATTATAGAAAGGGAATTTTTCATGTAGTAGGATGATTATGGACAAAGATATATAAAACAAAAGATATGGAAACAACCTTCTTCTACAGGAACTAAAGGTGTCTTAGGTCATTTCATGTCAAGAGCGGTTTCATTTCCATATAGCAAAGTGAAGTCGATCCCTCGACCCCTACCATTCTGCCAACGAAGAACATCCAATTCGAAGACTGGAAGGAGATTCAAAAGGGGAGAGGGTAAAAAATATGTTTTGGAGAGAAGGGGGGAGAAGGGAAGAGAAGAGTAGTTTAAAAAAATGAGGAAGAACTGAAGGTAGTTGAAAGTTAGTAATTCAAAAGTAGAAATCGGAAGTCGTAGACCAGCTAGGCTGTTAGTAGTAAGTAAAGAAACCAAGAGTACAGTTCGCAAGTGGACTAGCTGAACGAAATTAAGAAAGCTGGGCGAGTGCTGAGGGTTAGGGGAAACAGTAGACGAAGAAGAAGGCTGGACCAGACCAAAACACTACTGCTTCACCCAGACCGAAGCAGTAAAAGAAACCATCAACCCCAACCAAATTTTGCCGAATAATATTTGGGCACTACCAATATTATTCCGAGTAAACAATAATTTAGTCAAGTCCTTCAGTATTCTCAATTATATATACTCAATATTAATAAAAACCATTATGACAAGTAAGAATTTGGTTCACTAGTTTCTGCGATAAAGTACAATAAGTTTATTTTTGATATTCTTAACAAACCTAGAGTCATTGTAATAAACCGAAATTGATCTGATTAATAAATATCCACGCCACCATCTACATTCAATAAATTGCTAAACATGATACCTGTGGAAAAGACACAATGTTAAGTATCCCTAATTTAATATAGAGTTGATAATATCGGTTATAGAGATGAGGTACTCTATATCAGAAGTCTTCGACAATTCATGGTTCATAGGTAAGTATTCCCTGTAGGTCCTTTTAGGAAGGAAACTCCACTTCGTAAGATACTCGTTTACGATCATGAAGAGACCTACTTGCTGTAGGTTCTGATGAAAGGACAAAAAATTATTGAATAAAGGAAAGATCCAGAGAAGGCAGGATGAAATAAAAGTTTAGAATCCACCAAGTCCTGATCTACTATGAATATTATTTATTACACACTGTCTTTTATGGAAGAGAAATCCCTGAAGAGGATATCTCACACTTTGGTTTGTCCTGTTTGTGCTTGTAAAACGTCTAGGCTTGAAAACCCCACCGAAAGAAACTACATATAAGACATAAGCTAAATAGGAAAATAATACCACGGAACTGGGCCGTAAGATCATAAAACATACCAATTATAATTGCATGCAATTTTTTATAATATTTTTTAAAAAAAGGTTAATTTGTAATTAATTAAATAAATAATTATGTTTTAGGTTTTGAGCGTATATACCCGCAAGAACAGGAGAAGAAGATCAGCAAGTCGATTATTGTCAGAAACAACAAGCGTGGACAGCCTCGACTGGAGGCCCCTACCTAACACAGTTTAAAGGATTCACGAAATATAGCATTACTGTCAAGAGCTTAACCTGTAATTGTCACTTCGCAAACTAGATGTCTACTTTTCACCTTTCAGAAGGAAATATTTTGACAAAGTTGAAATACGTAGATTGGAAAATGTGAGAGTGGGCATAGTCGGATAAGGAGGGAAGATAAGTTGAATGAAAAAAAAATTTAAAAAAAAATTAAAAAAAAAAAAAAAAGTTGATGTACAAATATTGAATCCCATTTTAACTATCCTCCAGAATTCTAAAGTGAACAAGAAGTTCATATATTGTACATTAACCTCCAAATGATTCATTAGTATTTTTTAATTTTAAAAAATGTGAATTGTAGTATGTTAAAAGATTTATCGCCGCACGATTGTTGTAGCCATATGAATAAATTGTCGTAGTTAGTACGTGTTGCGTCTCAAAAATTTTTACTAGGATGAGTTTGTGTTAAAAGTAAATAAAACAATACTATTTATAGCTACATTGAACAATTTACGTTTCTGTTCATATAATTTCAAAGCAGTTGAAAAAGTTAGGTTGGCACTTAACACTTTGAGTGGGGCTCAGGTCGGGCACAAGTTGAAACCCAACTTGGTGAGGATGGAAAGGAGGTTTAATCAACAGAAGCTCTATCGTTTATTTTCTCTAGGATGAATGTTGCTTACTCCCCTTTCATCTAAATAACCCATGGCACCAGGAAAAAAATTACAACTGTTTACGGCTTCGTATTGATTACAAGCATCAAAGGTATGTTCGTCACAGTGCAAAGCTTTGTCTTAAAGAATAGCTACTTCCTAAATAATTTTACTTCCTTGTAAGATGACGTGTTCCTGCTAGAAGCATAAGCACAGCATTGGTATTAAGCGATGCCGAGAAGTGATGTTAAAGTTGATATGTTATATGTTCTGAAACATCACGGACTCGTATTTCGACCAACATTAACTTTCCTGCTTTCAGAATAGAACTTCCAACTCAGTTTTTATTCTTGGCCGGAGGGCCGGTGTGGCTGTACATGAGCATGCCCTGACCACATTAACACTCCTCACCAGCTGAGTCTTAACTTGTGTCTGACCTTACATCGTTTTCTATCTCATCTCGTTGACATGAACCATAATTGGTTAAGCCCTTTTCTCAACTAAAAATGGGACAGAGTATCTCTAGAGAAAGTCAAAGTCTACAGTGGTAATCTGGATATAGGAGTAGCAAAAACAATAATCACCTAAACTTGTAATGAACCTTGCAGGGTACTAGTTCACATCTAAAGGTTGGTAAACACTAGTGCCCAACCAAAACCATTATTCTTTGGTAAATATTTGCATCCAGTGCTTGCCTTCACATTTGACGATTATTAACATTGATGTACTCACCAAACATCACCAATACCTATTTTGGTACACACTAGACCAGGCTGGGCACAAGTGTGGCACCAACTTAACCCCTACTTCCTAAAATGTAAAGAACAAAGAATTAGTAGCCTATTTATTTTCTATGACTATTCCTTTTATCATATTATTAGTAGGTAAACATTAACACCATCTAAACAATGATGCAAACAAATAGTCAAGTATATTATTAGCAGGTAAAGTTAACATGATCTGGGCAAATGATGGAAACATACCCTCACAATAAAAGTGGTATATGGTATATATGGTAGATTTTTGTCAGCATAACAGTGATATTGGGGTAGATCGTTGCCCAAATTATTATATTGTTTCAATATTTTTGTATATGAGGGGTCTTTTTTTAATGCACCAAAATTAATTCTTGGCAACTACTAAATGAATAAATTTACATTAATAAAAAAAATGGATATTAATAAAAGAAACTTGAAAGAAGAATCCAAAAAACAAACTATCCAGTCTCTCAAACCAGCAAATAATTACAAGCAAGCAGACAAATGATGAATATTAAAGATGAATTTATAATTAATATTGAGGACTCTGCCAGGGGCCAACTTCCATATCTAGAAATTAAATAATAGAATTATACAAACCAGACCAAACCTGGTGGAGCCTTACAAACATTAAGATTATCCACCATATAAAATGAAATGATTCATTTCATATCATTCATAATGATACTCCACTAGCCTCGAGATATCTCTCCCTGTTCCTTCTAAATATATGTTTTAAATTGATTAACAAGTAATTTTTCTTTTCTTAAAGCCTTTATTCTTGAACAAAACAGACGTTTCGATCCCCAACCTAAGGTCTAGGGCCCTCCTCACCATTATCCAGTTGAGCCACCCTACTCTAAGCCAGAGAGCAGTTTATATAAAATTGTTTCCACAATAATATAAATGTAAGCATATTCAACTTTTGTCAACAAAAACAAATTGATAAAGATTGTTGATTGTTTTATTCTATGACAATTTATTAAGAAGGTTGCCTAATTAATTTTTTTCTGACTGTTTTAAGATTCGAGATGTCTCATTTAGATAATTGATATATTACAATAAACAACTGGGACAATTAGCTTTCAGTGTTCTCTTGACTATTTATATTAAATGTCATTGACTTTGATTTCCATGCAAGTTGAATAATTGCAACATTATTAATTTAAAATTAAACATAAAGCCAAAGAACAAATATTCAATAAATATTCAATAATATTCAATGGACTACAACAGGACTAGTAATCAATCTAGCAGGTATTCAAATTGACATTACATTAAAACCGATTGTTAGTATTATCTCTTGAATAATGAGTGCACTGTGAAAGATTTTAATAAAATAAGTTATTTTACTAGTGTTAGGAGGCAATGATTAAGATAGAATATTCAATACTAGTTCTAAAGAACAGAAAAATCTGTTTTCTATCATTAAAAAAATTACTTTTTATTGAAATCATACAATTTTGAATCATGGCTCATCACAAAGAGGAGCTATATAACTGTTCACTCTTATAACTTAAGGCGGAAAATATTAGCTAATTATATTATTATTATAATATAATCAGAATAGAACAGTCTTTTCTTAGGCCAATTCTAGCAAGAATTGTTTTATATATTGTATTAAAAGAGTATAAGCTTAATTGAGCTCACATAATCGGACTGACACAGCCAGAATTGTTAAGCTACTGTAATCTCCTACTCTCTTATTGCAATATAAAACATTTCCTTCTAGGATTGACCTGTATTGCTCCTCCTGCACCGCTTTCATTTCATCTTGAGTCACAAAATCAATTTAATTCCATTTAATTTTTTTTTTTGGGAGTTGTAGAACACTGGCATCGGTAAAGAAGTTTCACTTCAAAAAGTGGTCATGATATTATTTGATAAACTAACCCAAAAAAGTTATCTAAATTGTATCTTTCATTGTTATTCATGAGTATAAATAGGAATACAAATTTCGAAGAAGAATATAACTTAAGTATTAATGTATCCTACTAAATAGGCTATTTCAAAATCATCATATCCATATTACATATCAATAACAATATAGTAAATAAATCAGAAACTATTTAAGAAAAAAATATTATAAATTAATATGTAATATATTCTAATCTCTAATCTTATCTTGGCAACATCAATGAAAATGAAAACAAAAATTAATAATTATGAGAATGATACAGACTTTTCTCTTAGTTCTGTATTTTGTAAAATTCATGGTCTGATTCATTAACATATTCTAGGTAATAGGAAAACAGAACCACAATAAAATACATTTTAAATGTTGTTACAAGTTTTTTCCTAGAGTTATTGATTGTTTCTATGCACTCATATCAATTTTTTCTAAGAAAGGAATATATCTATGCACATTAATAAACAATGGAATATCAATTTTGTATTATTAAATTATCCAACTTTGTTGTGCTATACACTGTTTGCAAACATTAATAAAACTAAGTTCATGGGAATGATAAAATGAGGGAGTAAACTTTTTTTCATAAAAGCTAAGTGTTTCTAGATAGGAGTTAAGAAGATTTTGTAGTACTAAATAACAAAAGGATGAAAAAAAACAAAAACATAATTTATCATTTCTTAAGTATTTTATTAAATATATCCAATTTAAGTTTTTTATTAATTAATATTATGTGGGAAAAATCTTCCTTACAAATTACAAAAGATTTTATTTGTAAAGGTGCGTTTACACCAATATGTTACCAGTAACATTGTTATTAGCATAATGTTGATAACATTTTGATTACTACTGTTTACACTAGTCAATAATGAAATGTTATTAACAAAGCTATTTCCAACAAACAAAAATGTTAATTCCGGTGTAAGCGCACCTTAAATTAACACTACTACCAGTGGACTGGAATTTAAAACCTGAGTGTGCATCTACTTGGGGTAATCATCATATTGTAACTAGCTATAAGTAACTAAATATATTTATTTATAAGCAGTAATATTTTATAAATAGTAATTAAGATAATTCCTTAACTAAATGAACTCCCTTGTACTACAAAATATGTATATAAATTAGCCACATAGATGTAAATGTATTTGTTGGCATTATTAACGCACTCCTGTCCATTATATTTGTTAATTGTTAAATTTGAAAAACTGAATAAGTCCTATCACTTGAAAAATTTATTTCATTGGTATATACACTTCAGAGAATGCTATAATAAAAAAAATAAAGTTTATTTCACATAATGCTGAACATGTAGATTGCGTCATGGAAAGGTAGTCACCTCAAAGTATTCTTCAGTGTAATTTACATTGTAACATAAAACTGATAGTACAGCACTACCAACTTCTATGCGAGTCTATGTCATTTGCTAATTGTATTCTTAAATACAGTAAATTTCATTAAAATAAATAAAGAACCTTATAAAACCTCCCAAATGAAGCAAAATTTTTATGAGATGGGACCATTCCATTCTGTATTAAATTGTAAATTCACAGTGTATAAGTAGAAATTAATGTGTATTTATTATTTTCTAACATTATCCAATCTAACTTAAACCCAACCTCAAAGTAATATTAAACAATTGTAAATTACTAGCTGTATTCTAGATAAGGTTTTTTTTTTTCATTAGCTTTAAAATATTATATTTGTTAGTGTGTTAATTCTAAATGTAAACCAGGCAGCACATTAATTGGTACTATTCTATAACAGAATATTTTTTTAAAATATCAGTAGAATAGAAAAATGGTATGAGATTGTAGTTCAGGTTTCTAACAAATAAATATGTGTCGTAACAAGTTAATTCATTATTTCTCCAATGAATTTTATATCTCTAGGCTTCAAGTCGAAACTTTAAATAATACAAATAAAAAGTAAAATACTGAGTATACCACAAAAAAAATCATAAAAAAAAAAAAAACAACCGGCCACCCCTACTAAAAAAAAAAAAAAAAAAAAAAAACGCAACTCAAATCACATCCCCACCGAATGACAAACACAAAAGAAAACAAGACAACAATGCCCATATGATGGTAAGCAAGCTATGACTCTGGATCAGAAGATCATTTAAAAATCCTTCATGCAACATTGAGGAACCTTGAATTGTTTTAGAAGCAGTATAAAAATGCAATTAAAAATAAGGGACATTACAATCATTGCCGCAAATTTTACAGTTCTTCACCAGTGTGGTGTTAACCTAAAAGTGCATAGTTCTCCAATGCACAATAAGCAATCAATCTAATTTAAATTTACTAGCTCTTCTGGTAGAAGGTGAACCAGCTCCTCATTTATCATCAAAACATTATAACAGTAATATTTAGCTGTCATTTTTATCATTAGCTCTTTTGAATAACAATAATATAGCTCAAAACAAGAAAATAAAATACTCACAACTATAATATATTCTATTAGAGCAATCATATGAAATTCAATAATATCTTTAAATAACTCTGGCCCAACTATTAGATGAATCCAAATTTCACAGAAGTGTTAGTGCTACTTTAATACTTACGCTACTTTAACCTATAGATTATTTACTAATGAGATTTGATTTCTGAAAAGAATATTTTTACAAAACCTCTATATACTTCTGTGTGGCCCGTGAGTACCTGTGATCACATTTTAGTACATATATAAATATATGCATAAATGTTTTATAAGTAGCAATTAAACTTGGTTCATCAAATAAAAAAAATCTTTTAAAGATTAACCTTTTCTGAGGGGAAAAAAAAATAATTAAAGCAAACTAAACTATATTTTCAATAAATACAAAGACAACAAATAATAAATAAATATAACAAATATATTTTATATTAGATCAATAAATAATTAACATTTTCTGTTAACAAGCATATTAACAATACACAATTTGTAACTAAAAACAAAATCATTAACCATATGTACAAGGTTTACCTATCTGATTTTCGACAATAATTTTATCTGTTTTGAAGATTGCTGACACAATAACCTGAAAAAAATCAAGGAGATAAAAATAAAATAACATTATTGCTATCTTTAATAAAAACAATTGGTATAACCATCTATAAATAAAACTGATAACACATACAGACTGGGACAAATATATTAAATTTTTTTTTATTTTGCTTTTTTTTCAGTATTTTTATACAATATAAATTTTTATAAAGAAATTTAAATTTCAAATGTATAAAAGCATAATGTTAATTTTTTGTAACCCTCAATTATCAGCTATTCTAATATGTACAATGTATCACGCCCTTTTCCAATTTTAGGCCCTTTTTAAATATTGCTCGATCTTAAGTCTCCTTTTCCCGTTTCAAGTAAATATTTCAAAAGTGATATAGGAATGTCATTCCCAGGGGGTCTTAGTGGGGCGGATCCAGCCGGGAAGTATGGCCTTTTTTTTTGTTATGATTTTCTCATGTGAGATTGTGTTATGCGTACATAGACCAATCTACTTGCTAAAATTGTCCGTTTAAAAAGTCAGGTAAGTAAGGCTACCATGAAGGGCGGGGAGTGAAGGGTTTCACGTTGTTTTTTTAATTTCTGACACTTTTTAAATATTACTCTACGACTATTTTAAGGTCTCCTCTTCCAATATGTACAATTATAAAACCATGCAAAATTAAAAATAACCAAAGATCAGAAAGACCATATAAGGTGATAAAAAGTTAATAAAGTTCAATAAATACATAAAAGGAATAAATAACACACTAACTATTTGGTCAAATAATTCCATGATTTCTATAACTTCATAGTATTAGCAAGTAGTTGGAACTAATTCCCATTAAGACAGGGCCTGAATTTTCCTGCTCATTGTTGGTATATTTTTGACATACTAAAAGTCTAGAAAAATTAAAACATGCAAAATATGTTTTTTTGGCATCCATCTTGAATTTTTTTTTCAAAAATCATTAAAAAATTTTTGTGAGGTACCAATTGAAAGAGAATTTCATGCTTAAAAATACTATTTTATTAGTTAAAAAAGAATGCTGCCCGAAAAACTGATAAGCCTACAATCTTTATTCACTACTATGTGCTGAATAATAATACTTTGTAATAAAATTGATTAAAAGTTTATTAAAGTAGCATGAATTAGAGCCCTGAGAGATCTGATTACATTAAATAGTACCTAAAACACAATTTTTTAAAACAAAAATATTTTCCTAATTACAAAAAAACATTTTTATCAATTTATTTTGGCAAGGGTCATAAAAACTGAAACTACCATAGAAACTTTATGGTACATTTACACATTGAGTGCTAATATACATCAGTATGTCCAATAGTTCCAAAAATACAGTTTTTCAAAATCCAATTTTTTTTCTAAATAATAGAAAATCAACATTTTGTGAATTATTTTAGGCAAATATCTCAGTAACTGGGTGACAGTAGCAGGGTAGTAACATGCCTATCTGCCATCCCAAAGGTTGTGAGTTTAAGTCCCCAGCCCTATACGGGATTTTTTCAAGCATATTATTATACAATACTCACTCACAGCCTCCCCCCAGGCATTTGTGAGGCCCATTAGCCAATAGGTGGCACTCACAAAAAATAGGCGTGGGAGTGACGAACCCACACTATGAAAACCACGTCATGAAACGCACGATGTATATTTCCAAAGTACATCACGCGAGGCCTTGGACCTCCAATTCTGTCGTGCCAATAATAATAATCTCAGTGACTATCAAATGTACGGATGTCTAATTAGCACTCAAACTGAAGCTAGGTAAATGTGGCATGAAGTTGATTTTAATGAATATCTTCATAAGAGCAATTTCTAAGACATTACACAAAATGTTTATTTTAAATAATTAGGATAAAACATCGGTTTCGAAAAATTGTCTCAGGAACTATTGAACATAATTAGATTTTTATATATAATGTTTACACTTTCTTGAAACTGGTTATTATAGTTTAAATAAATAAGAAATATTGTTGTGATAAATGATAATAGAGAAGGTTGACTGTGATTAAAAATTTTAATTTTCAATTTAATGCGAAGAATTGACAAAATATGCTAATTGTGGACTGAAATTAATGACTTGGGTAGAAAAGCCAGCATAAAGTTTTTTAAAATTGATGTAGTTCTAAAATTGTATTAAGATTGTCCTTGAGGATGGCTAAAACGTCGGAATTATAAATATAAAATGTTTTGAGACTAAAATTTATTTATTTAAACAATAATGAGATCTCTTAGGGCTCAAATTTTAGCAATTTCAGATAACTTTTTGTAATATAAAGTGACACTTGCGTCAAATTGATTTTACTAAAAAAGTTATAATAAGATCTCAGGGATATAACAGCCTTAAATATGTAATTTCACTTTCATAAAACTTCTCGTTTTTGAGCGAGGATGTTCACATTTTGCAAGAACTGGTTATTTAGACCCAAGGGACCTCCAAATGTGTATTTTCATTGGAAACCTGAATTTAAAATTTAGCACAATAGCAATACATTTTCTTGCTTTATATTTCGTATATAGGTAAATGAAAGTAAAAAGAGAAGGGAAAGAGAAAGGGGTGAATGATCTTACTTTCCAGTTGTTGGTATCATTGAGAAACAAGATTACATAATTGAAATTTTGTATCAGGTTATTGGACCAGAATTTTCAAACTCCATAAGTATATGGTTCTCGCTCATTATCTTTTTTAATATTAAAAGGTAATTAATCTATAAAGTTTGAAAATTAGCTTTGTTACTAATGACTAATTGAATGAATTCTATCTTAGAAAAACAGTATGAGACATAGACATGGGGCAATAAATTAAATGAAAAATACTTACTTGTCTTTTCAAAGAGTCATAAGCCAAAAGACCATCATTAAACTTGTTTTTAATGCATTCTAATTTAACATTCTTATTTTCATTAAAACCATGTTTAATCCTTCTCAGTGCATAAGTTCTGAAACAAATTTAGGCGAAGGTCAAACTAAGAGAAGACAAGTGACTAGTACAAAGCAAAATTCAAGTTAAAGTTTTATTGTAAAAATAATCAAGATTTAAATCAAGATGATAGGTACAGAAAATCAATTAAAATTTTAGTAATTCAATGAGTATTACTAATCAATCTATAAAAAACAGCAATTTAAGATTTATTCAAATTGTACAGAGAAAAAAAGTTATGAAGGTTAGATTTTATAATAATAAAACAAAAAATCTACATAATGTAACAATATAATTAGATGACAAATAGTTTTTAATAACAAAATAATATTCAGATAAGTGTGAAATTGATTAATACAGAGTATCTACTTCACTATTTGGGGTGATTAGTTTCCAAACCATCTCTTCTATAAAATGTTTTATTTTCAAAGTTTTTAATGTTCTAAATGACCTAGCAAAACCTTATTGACCAACAGCTTCTCAATTCAGTATAACAATGAGTTCAAATTCATAGATTTATAAGTATGGAACAGGGCACAATCCTGTAAAATGTATGAAAATAGACATAGTTGTTTTGAAACTAATCGGTTCATTTCAATATGATAATACTTTAAATAGACAGTATTAAGAAAATAAAACTTCAAAGAATAATTAATTCATTAAATTATACAGAAAACAGTAATTTTGGTAATAAGTAATTAAAGTCAGATTGATGATCAAAGAATAAATTAAAAAATGTCAAAGCATTAATAATTATTTTGTAATATACAAAAATAAATTACCTGAAATTGTATGCAGGGATTTTTTTAGCTTCTCTCATCATATCTCGATATAATTTCAGGACTTGCGCTTTAGAAACAGACATTATAAAACAAGATACTGTAAAAGTTCTAGTTGCTAGTTATCGACGAGATGCTATTCCCACTATCAAAGACACCTGAAAACTGTTGACAAATGAAACCTCCCCAAAACACACACACATCGAACTGCATCCTTGCAATCGAACTCACTCCAAGCAATCGAACCATCTGAAGCATCAGTGTTGCTTAACTAGGTATTTTTTTTTTTTTAATATTGTTAATATTTATTAATTTACAACTTGTCATTATTGTGTATATTATTATGTAATTTATTACAGTCTTTATTAATAAAAATTATGCTAATTTTTCCTCTATATACATTAATGTAATCCTGTAATATTGATTTTTTTCTCTTAAAACAAAATTACATTTTTAAAATTGGAAATAAATAACCAGTTCTCATTGTTGAAAACACTAAATAATCCATAAATACAAAATAATAAAATAAAATTGAAAATTTGCACGGATCTATCCTGGTGTACAAATTACCTATACCTGTTCTCTCCCCTCCACGGGACCGCCGTTAGGCATTACTCGTGGAGGGAAATGGCTGAGTGCCGCCTCATGCTAATCCTCTCTACACGGAACATTCATCAGTCGTATGTCTTTTCTTCTGCTTTCCATGCCAGTCACCTCTTCTAGCCTTCTTTTCCGCTCTCAATCTCTTAACTGTGGCGAATTCCTTCACCACCCAATATTGGGCCGAGCGTAGCATATGGCTCACTAAGTTATCTAAAGTTATGTTCTCTCCAGAATATTCCTTCAGTTTACTGAAACGTATACATGCAAAAAATTCTTGCTCTACTCTTTTCTTGATTGCAGGATATTACGTGATGTTGTCCAATTTAAAACGGCACTGGTAGGCCCTAAAGCATCAGTGTCCAGTCAACAGTTGGGATAAATAAAAATATACCTCATCATGTCGGTGACTATACCAAGAACCAGCATCGGGCATCAACTTTTTGGTCCACCTTCCCGTATCTGCAGCCTTCCAGCGCTGTTTCCATTGAGCAACGAAAAGCGAGATTGTCGCTCAAAATATCTACTTCTTTATTCAACAAGAAATTCAATAGGAGGCATTCTGGCTATCACGGATGCTGCTTCATATGAAACAGTTCGAAATGCAGTTACCTCCCTTAACAAAACGCTCTGTTAAACAGAAACCATCTGTTTCCTGTATGGTTTTATATGCATCTTATTTTTTCGAATTGGAGCTTCGTACCACAGAATTGAGAGCAAGGATCAGCAGGAGCAAGAAGCCTTCTGTGAATCTCTTTAGGACCTCTAATGTTCGGGATAAGACGTGAGATTAGGGTTGTTATTATAGCAGCTTTAGCGCTGATGTATTCCATATGAACGTTAAACCGGAGAAGTGCATCAGTCATAACTCCTAGCTATTTTAAACACGGCTGAGAACGACCCTCTCACCTACATACTGCGACAGTGATGGTCTCGGTTTGCTTCCTACTAGTGACCAAGTGCGCCTCGGTCTTGTGATACGAAAGTCCAGACCTGCTGAAGACAGCCAGCCTCGGATTGCAGCAACAGCCTAGTTGGCAATGAGGGTGACTTCTATGACACCACCACCACCGCAACTTCAACATCATCTGTGACTCTCATATCTGTAGCTCCCTCTGGCATTGTGAGACACCTACAGTGTGTGTTTCATCATTCGACCAGAATCGCTACTTTATGAAATCGATTTTTCAATCTTCCCTGGAATTCAGGGAATCAATTAGCAATTAAATCGTCTTTCATCCAGATAGGTTGTATCCCTATCGAAATAGTCTGAAAAGGCTTAAATGATAAATTTACCAAAAATCTTCCTCTAAAATACCTTTAATTTGAAATAAATAACCAGTTCTCATTGTTGACAAAAACAATAGTAATAAAAACAAATAGCAATAACTTAAAGATAAACCTAGTAATCCACACAATACTTGGAGACCTATGTTGGGATTTTGGGTGGTAAGTGAAAGTTGAGTGATGCGCCCACCGCACCAGGTTTTTCCTCTTACTATTTTATTTGTTAAGGGCTCAACGTGGCCATCAATATGGTTTAGGTATTCCAATAAATTCAAAGATTATTCTGTTATTAATTAAATAAATTAAAATTAGCATGGTAAATCGAAGAGGGATAGCGGCTCCTAGTTGTTGACACTTGCTCTGAAACGTCAATTAAGTTTTATTACATAAGGATATTATTAACAAAGGAAAAAAACCAAAAAAAAAAACCTTTACCCATTTTTTTTAGAAATAAGAAACGTTGTAAAGTACAATTCCTCTTTGTCCTAGATTCCCTCGGGTAGTAATTAAGTGAGATAATATCTAATTTTTTTCCCTCAAGGATTTTTGTTTTCCATGTTTAACTACCATCGCTCCATCCCATGTTTACTTCAATGCCTTATGATGAGCGGTCCAATATTTCTTTCTGAAATGGGTGCAGCAGTTTTCGTAAAGCATTGGCTAATTCTACATTTTGTTGGTTAGAAACAAGTGGATTTGGGTGATTGGGAAGCCTATCACGGAATGGTACCTGGCTCTGGCCAAATCGGCACCCATTGATGGATGACTTAATCTGTGACAAAGTAAGGAGCATTAAGGATTTTGGACTGCAAGGACCGAGATAAAAGCTAGATCTGATTTTTTTTTTTTTTTAACTGAACCAATGATGAATCCCAACGATTCACTCCATAAAATGAATCAATTTATTATTATTGTTATTTTTTAAAGAATCTTCCTTCGATTATTTTTTTTCACTAAAAATGATAACTATTTTTTCCTAAGAAAATAATTTCTAATTGGAAAAAATAATAGAAATTCCCAAACCTTGTGGTTTTTTGGGCAAAAGTTTTTGTTTTTTTAAAATAAAACAAAGACTTAACTATTACTCAAATTAATACATTTAAAGTATACTAATAAAAATAAAGGCTTAGCGAACCCGGAGATTCAATGATACTACATACATCTGTCCAGTGAGGCCCGTTCAAACACAAATCTACCAAATCAGTTTTGACGCGATCCTTCCATCAACGCTTCGGTCTACTCCTGCAATATTTACCTCATATTAAGTTCAGTGTTTATTAAAATTTTAAGGATCCATTCGTACATGCCCACCTTATTCGTCCTATGCTATAACCTGGAATATATTTACCGGGTACAGTTCCCGCAATCACGACCGTCAGTAGCCAAGAGAGTTGAGGTGTCGCCTTGGCAACCTCGTAACTGCAGCGGTGCTGATTGGAATGCAAACAGGGGGAGTTTTATTTTGTGCTGGTCTCACAGATTGAAAAAATTACACTAACGCTAACCATAGGGTAGCATAGGATTAGGGTAGCAACCCGTGCACAACCCTCTCATATGTTAGAAATAACCATGCTGGGGTCAAACAAACAAAAATAATTTGCTTCAATTCGGTGTGTAGTTTTTTAAATCATCCTTTTTCGGTCTGAATATTTTACTTTATTTCCATAAAACATAAAGTGCTATTCTTCTTTTAGTGTGAAAGACAGCGTTACTTATCCATAAAGAACAAGAGGAAGGATAATAGTTTTATAAATTTTAACTTTTATGTTATTATTACTATTTACTATATTATATTATATCGATACCTCTATGCTCAATAGTACCAAGTGTTTCGAGTACACTTAATTATTTTTTGTGTAGATTTTGTTGGTTTCTAGAATGTGTTTACAAAATAACTGGACTGGGAATATTGTGGAGTGTAATTAAAATTTCACAAGGAATAAAATGTCGTAAAAATGTCAAAATTGACAAAAAAAGAATTGTCTACTTTTTTTGGTTTCATATTAGAACGTAACATCCTCTACATTATATTAACCAAATCAAATATTTGGCTACCAACACAATTAAGGAAACTTCATTGTTATACGATAATTATTAATGAAACCTGATTTTATTTTTTATGAAAGTCATCTGAATTAGATAGAGATATAAATGTTCTTTATTTCGAAATATGTGAAACAAAAAAACAAAACATTTTTTTAGATTTAAGTGTTTTCCCACGGGAATTATTTATCAATTGAAGTAAAAAAATAAATAAATAAATTGATTTTACAAGATAGGTTCCTAAACAGAAATTTTCTTAAGATAGTGCATACTTTATCTTTCACTGTATAAATAAACATAGTATTGTTTTCTACAAAGAACAACAGATTTTTTTATATGATTTGATCAAACCTCCTTATAAATATTGTAACGATAAATCAATTTTAGTTTAATCATTTCTATCTATTCATAATGGTTGGTCCCTAAACAGGGCAATTCACTAGTCACTCTTGAATAAAATGGTTTCCAATGAAGGAAAAGAAAAACTTTATTAAAATACAAAGTTGTGCTTCCCAAACTTCATTGGATTGCTAATCACAAAGCATACTTATTTTAGTATAATCAGACAATATTTTTAATCTTACGATAAATAAGCCTAGACAAGTATATAATAATAAAACAACAATTATAAACATTAGCAATATATAACATTAAAACATGACTTTTTCGTCATTTCCCCCCCTTCTTTTCTAACCTTTCCCCTTTCTCTCTTTTTTTCCTTCCTTCCCTTCTTTTTCCCTTTTATATTGTGGCTTCAACCCAATGTGTCTTTAACAGAATAATGGATAGAATAGTAATAGAGATATTAATAAGTCTTCGGGAAACAGTTCTTTCTGATGGACATGAAGAAATTATTATATTGCAATGTTTTACTACTTTCTACTTGGCATGAGCACTTAAAGTCTCGTTACCATGATCGTTCCAGAGCAACGCATTCAAATACTACTCAACATTATTTTAATTCAGCTCTCAGGGAAATAGTTTTTATTCATAATCCAGTCCCTGATTACAAGTTCAGTTGAAGACATCAGCCTTAGAAGCTTTGATCTTCGTCTTCACCCGATGAGCTGTTCTCCCAGCAGCTTCCTTGGTAAGATACAGTCAAGGACTCAGCTGAAAAAATGGCATGCGATGTCCATTCCTTTATCATATTTTTAGGAAATTTTATTAAAGTATACATTAAAATAACGACAAATGATATGGCATATTTTTTTGCAACAATATAAAAAATAGTTATTGCAATAACAAATAGTATTTGTTATCTTTAAGAATAATTTCTAATATAGTTAAATCTATAGGGAATTAAAATGTTCTCAAATACTTTGGTAGATACTATGGTAGGCAAAGCTCGGCAGAGTAATCTTCAAGCGGGGGTTCCTTCTAAACGGGTGTTTCAGTCGAAAACTTTTGACGTTCCTAATATATTCCATATATTAAATTCCCTTACCATATATTCCATGTATAGATAAATAAATGCAAAAAGAAGTAGCATTTGATGAAACTAGTTGAATGAAAGTTGACTTCAATTTTTCTAGCTTTTTTGGATTACATCATCCCCTTTGCAGTGAGAAGCATTTGAACCGATTTAAATTGGACACACTATATGGTTTTAATATAGTTCTGGGGCATTACTATAATTTATATATGTTTTGACAATGAATGTGTATTTTCTTAAGAAAATTTGAACAGATAAAAATTAATAGAATAAAAATCAATATTCCATCCCTGCAATCCCAAAACATTTAAATCGTAAATAAAATTACGTTTTAATATTTACTAGATATTTTTTTCAAGTTAGAGTGGGTCCATGTTAATAAAAATATTGCAAAGAATAATAAGGCTTTCTTATATAAATTTTAACTTGGTGCACATGATGGCTTATGGATATAAGAGATATAAAAACTAATGTCTATGGCATACTAACAATAAAAAAAAAATGTTTTCATAATATACGGAATCACATTATTTCAGAATGTTGGTTCCCTGTCTCTTCATTAACAAACTTGTTCTTATTCCGTTTATTTACTAATCACGGCCTTACAGTCTAGTAAAAAAAAAATAGTACTGTTATAAATGAGGCAAACAGTACCATCACGACTAACAATAAATCTACTATGTAAGCAACGAAGGAAATTAAGAGATTTTTTTTGCTGTGGAAATGCAAATATTTTAAAGTTATCTTCAACACTAGACAAATTTCGGCTGATCAAATAACAAATATTGGCAAACCTAAGAATGCAGACAGCTTGATAAGACATATCGCAACGGTCTTTGTATATTTTGAGCTTAAAAGGTTCCTAAATTTTTTTTCAACGGTTGTTACAAAAAAAAATATATATATATAATAATTCAATCAAATTAGTTATAAATCTGGTAAAGAGGTAGGTGTAAGTGGTAGAAAAAATTGGTGAAATAATTATGGTATAGGTGAGTTGTAGTAATATGTAAAAGGGGGATATTAGAAAAATTAATAAAGATAAACAATAAACAGAGGGGTAATCTGTCTGTTTGTAATACAAAGGACAACTAGGAGAAAAGAGGAACATCACGTATTAGTACAAGAGCCCAAGAGGAGAAAAAAATCAGTTTTCTCACCCCAATTTTTGATTCCTTTAATTAAAACTATGTATAATTAATAGTCAAAACTTTTTCAATGCGATAAAAAAAAACTAATCTTTCATTCAGAGCTCTATATCTTAAAAAGTAGGAACAACACAAGAAAAACCTAAGAGAGCGTCATTTAAAGAAGAGTAAATTTGCTAAAATATGAGCCCTAATAGAGTTATTTACGTTAAATGATTTTCGAGATATAGCTTTTTAAAAAGCAACATTTCATAAAAATGTTGTCTGGGACGTACTGTAAGATCAGTAGTTAGTGAATTTATTTTTAA
>NW_027105790.1:795278-796700 GCF_000696795.3 Halyomorpha halys
ACATTTATAATTCTTGCTATAAAAAGATTAATCATTATGGCCCATTTTATAATGATTTGAAATTAGTGATTTACATTTTTTCATTATAATATCTTAACATCTTTACCAATATTTATTGTAAAGGGAACATTTTCTGTGTAGCTTTTTAGAAATTAGAGATCCCTTGCTGTCTCAGTTAAAATAATCTACTTTGTTATTGTATATAATAATTATTCTTATTTCAATCATAATTATTAAATCTTATTATCATCATTATTTAATAATTATTATATAATGTGCAGCTGAAATACTTTATATACATGAATCTGCTTTGATTGCTTACTAATTAGGCTTCGGTGGGAAAAAATTCTATAATGCTTGTCTTTTTCATTAAAATGTTCAATAACTTACATATCTTGCGGTTTCATCAAGATATATATTTTTTAAATTCTGGTAAT
This sequence comes from Halyomorpha halys, assembly GCF_000696795.3. Taxonomy (NCBI): domain Eukaryota; kingdom Metazoa; phylum Arthropoda; class Insecta; order Hemiptera; family Pentatomidae; genus Halyomorpha; species Halyomorpha halys. The sequence continues at coordinate 795,716 of NW_027105790.1, forward strand.
AGTTAAATTAAATTACAGATGACTATAACTGAATATAATGTATTCACTAATTACCTTAACTTTTCAAATATTGCAAATAATATAGGAATTAAAGGACCAACGCACTAGGTTACAAATATATTCCAGAGCCGCCTTTGAAGTTTTATTTGGCCTATTTACACAGCCAATGGTAAGTAAATAAATACATTTATTTACACGATTTCACCTTCTATCAATGGACGTATTAACGATATATTAGTAAACATATGAAGGCTCAACAGTCTTTTGACTGCTGTGTGAGTCAGTACCCACTTAATCTTGGGTAGACTACTAAAATTCGTGTAAATCAGATGTTTTGTAATTAAAAAAATATTAAATACAGGGAGTGGTGTAATATATTGTTTTCATTAGTGTAAAAAAATGTCAAAATGCTTTTCCTGACAACTGTTTAAAAACACTTTGGCTCATTCATGGTCAGTATTGTTTAACAATTTTATATTATACATTTCTTCTATAGTAATAAAGTGCAGACATTTTACAGCAGTTATAGAAAATATAATCGCTCTTTATAAACAATAAATTTAGTTAAATTTTAATAACTTTTGTTATAAATATCGACTGTATTTTCAAAATTATAGTAATTTTTAACTACTCATTGTCATATCGGCGATTAACGTAAGTGATTTAATCTATAAATCATCATTTTCTATGATTAATTCGCTTGGAGAAAATACTTTATTAAGCATAAATATTTTTTATAAATAAATATTGCTTTTAAATTATTCTTTTTCAATGTTGCCTCTCTCTTTCACATTCTTCTGAATTATACCTAAGTCGTAAAATGCTCAGTTATTTGAATTCCACATTTTGGTTTTCATTTTACTATCGATTCTAGTTTATACGAAATAAATGCATTTTGGAAAAAAAAAAAAAAAAACATAAAGGAGAGACAGGTGGGAGAGAGTGAGAGAGAGAGAGAGAGAGATTTTAATTTAACATTTATAAT
>NW_027105790.1:796750-806617 GCF_000696795.3 Halyomorpha halys
CTATTAACTACTTGAAACATTGATCACCAAGTTTTTTGTGTTTTCTGTGGAACTGGTTCAGAATCCGGTATAATATCCAACGTCAAAGCCCATCTCGGGTCAATAGGACACTTTCTCAGTTGACACCAAACAATGAGAAGTTACTATTTCAAGTTTAAGATTACCTAGTTGAGTGATTTTACCTTTGTTCTAGTTCATTAGAGTTTTGTCTCTAATTTAATTAAAAAGTTTTGTCTGTTCATGTTGACTGAATTTATATTTGAGTACCTAGAGCTAATTTTGTTTAAGAATTTTTGTATTAGAGGAAACTGGCCACTATGATTTATACAGACTGAGCCACTAAGTATCAAAGCTCGATATTATTTTTGAATAAAGTTACTTTTTGGATGTCACTTGGATGGAATTGATTTTTGACCAACAATTTAGGTTACTTATTAAATGGGGTTTCTTTGATGAAGAACAATAAACAAGCATATTTTGGGACCATCGATATAATGGGAGATTAATAAAACCTTTGGCCCCAACTCCCTGTTAAAGACAGCGGGCCCTTTCAGGTAACAATTTAAACCTGAGATGTGTAGCTATCGTTTGACAACATTGAAAAATCTCTAAAAATGAGGGAGCTATAATACCAAATATACAAAACCTGTACTAAAGTAACCCAAGTTTACGGTATATAAATTCAGTTTCATTTTTGAGCTAGACTATTTACACACACATAGACACTGAAAAGTGATCATTTGGACTTAGAGGACCTCAAAACTTGAATTTCTGTCGAAAACTCGAATTCGAAATTTTTCTCTAAAACGGTTCTTATTAATTTTATTAGATTTGTGATATAATTATTATTATGATATTAGTTATTATACTATTAATTATTCTTCAATATCAGGTTGTTCTTATCCTCATTGATACAGTCTGACTGAGCTTAAAGTACCTTAAATCTTTTTTTATTTGAAATAAATAACTGCCTATCGTTGTTAGTTGTTATAAAAAGTTATTAAATATATGTATTTTTAAACCATTTAATTGTTAACTGAAGAAGAAATATTTTACCAAGATGAAAACCAATTTCAAAAATTAAAATTAGTAATACTGTACCATAAAATTATACAGTTAAAAAGATTGAGATTTCAGAAAATTTATACTTAACAAATAACTTTGTAGAAGTAGAGACGTGTAGATTGTGACGTAAAATGCACAATAGTAAACTGAATTTATGAAGTTTATTATGTTATTGTTTCTATAGAAAACAATAGTATGATTTGAAAAAATAGTATTTGTTTTTATTTTAATTACTGTTCAGAGCTATTAAAGCTATTAAAGAAAAAATATTTTTTACGGTTCTTAAACACATAACTTTCAGTATCAGGGAATGAATTCCAACTTAAATTAGGGCGACTATGAAAGTTGTGTGAGATGCTGACCACATCAATTTTTTTTTCTATTTGTCTTTAATTGAGAAATATTTAGGTAGTCTTGACATTACATAAAAATGTTGTATGGCACGTACTAAAAGATCAGTAGTTAGTGAATTTATTTTGAAAAATTCATATCTCAAAAAGATTTTTACGTACCGATGTCTGGTAGCACTCAAATTAAAGCTAGTTTAATGAGCTATAGTGTATTTTATGATGTTTATCTTCGCAGGAGTAATAGTTTACATGAAATTTGCTGAAACAAATTGATTTATAGTTGTTCGGACAAATTTTCATTTGCCAAATTTATATTCATATGAGAATATCATAAAAACTACTACCTCTACGAAGATAAATGTCATGAACTACTTTATAGTAAGTTAAGTTTCCTTTATTTTTAGTGTTGGCAGACATATGTGCGTCTTATGGATCTAGAGATATATTTTTCAAAAATCCAACATTTTATACAACTAGAAATTAACATTGTGTGAGTTTATTTTGTCAAATATCATAAAAACTACTACTTACAAAGATAAACATGATTAACTATTTTGTAGTAAATTTAACTAGCTTTAATTTGAGCGCTGGCAGACATCAGTACGTCAAATGGTTTCTGAAATAAAGTTTTTCATAAATCAAATTTATTGTCCTAACAACTATAAATCAATTTATTTTAGCAAATATCATGAAAACTACTATTCCTACGATGGTAAAGGTAAGAAACTTCTTTATAGTCCATTAAACCAGCTTTAATTTGAGTGCTAAAATACATCTGTACGTCACATAGTTCCTGAGATATAGATTTCTCAAAATAAATTAACTAACTACTAATCTTTCAGTAGATTTTTAAGAAATTTTGCTTTTTAAAACGATATATCTCGAGAACTATTGGACGTAAATAGCTCTTTTAGGGATAATATTTCAGCAAATTTACTCTTCTTCAAATAATGTTCCCTTAAATTTTCTAGTATTGTTGGTAGTTTTTAAGATATAGAGCTCCGAATGAAAAATCAATGTTTTTTTAAGGTTTTGAAACAGCCGCCATTTTTTAATCCACTTATACTTGGCAGACTCATCAATTTTGATTAGTAATTATACATAGTTTTTATTGAAGTAATCAAAAATTGGGATGAGATAACTGCCTTTTTTTCTTCCCGGCTCTTGTACTATGATGGATAGTGTGATTTTTTTTATTTGATACTAATCTACTACAATAATTTTTAAATATACATTATAATTAAATTGAAGTTAATGTAAACCCCAATTGAATGACATTGAGGGAGGTTGCAGATACAGCCTCCGCGGAAGAGGGCCACGATGGTGGGGCGGCATCAGGAATGTTCAGTCAGTGCCGAGCTGCACGACCTACACCATGGCAATTGGATCCAAGCAATGTGAGTAATTAATATTTATAATAGACAATTATTTTTTCTATTAATTTATAATTAATTAAAGAAGTATGCATATATAGGATCAGTTAACAGGTGTTTATCGATCTTATTATAAAACTCCGTTCATTTTTAATTTTATAAATACTATAAGTGACATCGAAAAATAATAACATATATTTAAAAAATAAAACGAAATGGGATGATGAATTAAATATTAAGTATAAAAATATCAACATTTTAAATAGCGGCATTTTTGCATTTGAGATATTATTATTTAAGTGAGTATGACTAAGTTTCAATTAGTTACGTTTACCATATCATGGGAAGATTTCCTTTTTACTTTTATTTTACTTGTCTCAACTTAGCGGAAAATTGACATTTTTCCTTAAACATTAAAGGATTTGTAAGCGATGTGTGTGAATGCGAGGTAAAACTCAATAGTGGAGAATGATGGATTGAGATTGAAGTGAATAAATAATAAAACCTAAAGACGTGGATGATTTCTGCTCTAAGAAATTTCAACTACACGTGAATCAGTGACGATTTTTTTATTTAAAAAATATCGAAGAGTAAAACGCTAGGAAAATTGATACCATTAAAAATAGAAAAGATACGAATTTCCGGTATTCTCAAAAAATACATAAGGCTGAATAATAAACCCTACAATTTCAAACTTGGCAGAAAATTGAAAGAATTCCGTAAACATTAAAGAATTTGTGAGTGCGACGTACAACTCAAAAGCGAAGAAAATCGTGATAGTTATTTCAGCCTTGAAGCAAAAAAAAGACGTGGATGAATTCCGGTTTAAGAAAATCCAACTATACAAGAAACATTGGCGATATTTGTGTTGAAAAATTTTCGAAGATAAAAACCCTAGAAAAATATCTTTAAAAAAAAACAAAAAAGACTCCAAGTTTCAGTATTTCGAAAAAAACTATACGAGACTGAATAATAAACTGTACACACCCACTTAAGCTTCCAAAACATTCGCATTCCGACATCCACTTTTTTTAGACACTATGGCCATTTTTTTCAAAAGAAAAATAAAGTTTTATGACATCAAACACTTTTCAGAAATAATAAAATCAAAGAATGTCAATATTTATTCTGAAAGATTTTTTTATGTTAAAAAAAATTGTGTCAAAAAAAGAAAATTTATAGGTGTACTTGACCAAATGGTTTTGCGCTTTTTAACAGGATCAAACAAATACTTACTAGTTCACAATGTAAACCAGTTTTATTATTAAAATCATGACAGTTACTTTGAGATTGACATATCTATTATTATTAATTTTTTTCCGGTTGATTTTTTCTTTATTTACCATTACATAATTTAATTAAAATACTTGAAAGTAATTCAAACATCTGATTTTGTTACTAACAAGTTTAACAACTTTCAGATATTAAAAAAAAATTAATAAAGAAAAAATTTATAAACAAACAATTTATCCATGGATATTTAGGTAATATTTTAATAAAATATGTTACAGGTACAATGTTTATATTTATTATTATAGAGTCAGTCCATATTTAACAATATTATAGTTTTTAAAAAATATTAACTTATAAGTTAAATTTTTACAAACTAAATGAAAACACATTATCAAAACTAATATTATGCGTATTTACAGTATTGTACTATAAAAAAAAATTAAATACAAAATAAAATATTATAAATATATATGTATATAGTAGTGATATTTATCTTAAAAACTATGTTTATTTTTAATTTACGAAATAATGGACCAATTTGGATATTGGACCAATATCATAGACAAATGTTCTCACCTAGTTCTAATATTGCAAAGCATGCATTTACCATTTTTACCTTTATCAGCCAGACGTTTACTGCTAACTCGGTTAAATATTCTAGGTTAAAAAGGAATTTATTACTCTAATAGAAATTCTAATTAGGTAGTAGAATAAAACTATAACACTGAATTGGTTAACTTAGCACAAAGTAGTTGTTTTTAAAGTTGATTTTTTCTTAATTTTAAAAATTCAACATAAGTGCATAAACTCGCGCGTATAGAAAGCGCATTTTATTTTTTACAGATAAAATTAAAATAGTATAATTAATGTTGAAACCCTTAAATTTGATTGGTGAAGTGCATTTCGAAAACCCATCACATTCTCTTGGACTGAAGAAAGCTGAAAGTTTCTGTTAGTTTTACTAATGTCCCACTTTCTCTGTATATGCTGACTTAGTTAGATAGACGTAAGACGGAGGCATACCATTTAACTTAAATTTTTTTAAAAATAGTTTATTTATTGTTATTTACAACTGTATAAATATATATACAACAAGTAAATTTGCAGTAAGTGATATAATGATATGATACAAATATGTGGAGAATATACCCATTGATAGAATTCCAACTTATTTTTAAAATTTAAATTAACTTCTCAAGGGATTATTTAAAACTTAATTAATTTATTTATTATTAATATAATTTTTCACATTAGTTTTTTATGGATTTACATATTTGTAGGAAATATTAGATTAGAATCCAATTTAAAAAAAAAATAGCTTATATAAAATTATTTTTGAAAAAATATTTTTAATGTTTACTTTCAACTTTATTTGATATAAAAATTTTTCTCTTCAATATTTATTTTCTTAGTTGCTAATGTTTTGTTATTAAATGTATATCTTTATTACTTACTTAAACTTTTTTTTAAATTTAAAAATCTATACATAAGAATCATTTAATCGGAAAAAAATAGTTGGATGTACATAGATTGAAGCATAAGAGGGTCTCAACGAAGGTCATATAGGATCAAAATTGGGGGGGGGAAACAACTTAGTAAAAATAATAGTAACAAAATTAATAAATTAAAACATTAATTAATAATAATAATTTCAGAATTAATTTAAGTAATATATATCGTTTAAATAAAATAAGGTTTATAGTGCAAAATTTAAAAACAAAAACTAAGAGGAATAATTATATAATAGACCTGTATAACGGTGACAGAAATTATATAATACAATTTTGTGCAGAAAAAAAAGGATCAAATCAATATTTTAAAATAATTTCTTTTGTTCTCTGTTTTTAATTATTGCCAGCTTTGAAAAATCATTACCTTCGAAAAAGGAGATTAGTTTTGATAAGATGAGGCATAAGGTTGAGATATCTTCCTACTTACGCCATCTTGTCCTTCGGCTGTTTTTCTTCACGTTCTCTTCATTTAAGCCACCTAACGTCCAACCATTTTATTTCTTTTATTGTGTTATATATCAATTTAATTTGTCGCAACATTGTAATTACATTTTGTTTCTGTCTCACAAATCTTCGACGTCTTATCCTGTAGTATCCCTAAACAATATACCACTTATCTCTATGAATTAGAACCGCTGAATAGGACTTCATCTGTCTGTCACATATTCCGTAGAAAATTGTCGGAAGTCCAAAAAATTGGTTTAATGACGGGAAAGTTAAGTAAAAAAAATGCGTCCTCGTTCAAATAATTGGAAAAACGTGTAAATTGGATCATCAGAAATACTCTTGAGAGTCTCGGAAGTTTCTTTTCTCCTAATTGTTTGTCTTTTCAAAAAGTAAACAGTGTAAGTGAATTTTGTTCTGATTGTATAAGAGCCGAGATGAAACAATGGCAGTTATTTCACCCCTATCATAGATTACTTCAATGAAAACTATGTATAACTACTAGTCAAAATTGATGAGTCTGCTAAGTATAGTTAGAGGGAAAACCAAATAGGTGAAGTTTCAAAAAGTTAAAAAAAAATTAATTTTTCTTTCGGAGCTCCATCTCATAAAAATTATAAACAAAACTAAAAAATCTAATAGAACATCATTTAAAGAAGAGTAAATTTTCTTAAATATGAGTCCTATATAGCCATTTTTGTTCAATAGTTCTCAAAATATAGATTTTTAAAATGCTACGTACATAAAAAAATTCACCAAAACATCAGAGTTTAGTGAATTTGTTTTGAGAACTCTATATCTCAAAAACTATTTGACGTACAGATTTCTATGAGCACTCAAATACAAGCTATTTTAATGGACTATAAATTAGTTTATAGTACTGTATTCCTACGTTTATCTTCGTAGAAGTAGTAGTTTTTATGTTTATATTTACTCAAATAAATTGATTTATAATGGTTCCGACAAAATTTCATATGCAAAACTCATATTCGAATATCATGAAAACTACAACCCTTATGACGATATGTATAATGGTATATTAAATGGCATATTAATGACACATTAAATTAACTTTAATTTGATTGTTGGCAGACGTCTGTACGTCTAATACTTCCTAAAATAGTTTTTTTCACAAATCCAAAATTTCTGTCTGAAAAATTAGAAATCAACATTTTGTGAATTTATTTTGTGAAATATCATAAAAACTAATACTAATACGAAGGTAAAGGTCATAAACTACTTTATAGTATAATAAACTTGCTTTAGTTTAAGTGCTAATAGACATCTGTACGTCAAATAGTTTTTGATATATAAATTTCTCAAAATAAATTCACTAAACTCTGATTTTTCAGTGAATTTTTTTATGAAATGTTGCTTTAAAAGCTATATTTCGGGAATTAGTTCTATTAGAGCTCATATTTTAGCAAATTTACTCTTCTTTAAATGATGTTTCTCTTAGGTTTTCTAGTGTTGTTGGTAGTTTTAAAGATTAATTTAATAAAGAAAAATGTTTTTAAAAGTTTTGAAACAGCCGCCATTTTTTCCCTCTACCTATACTTGGTAGACTTATCAATTTTGACTTGTAATTATACACAGCTTTCATTAAAGTAATCAAAAATTGGGGAGAAATAACTGTAATTTTTCTACTCTTGGGCTATTGTTCTATGAGGGATGTATGTTTCTTCCAAAGACTTTTGAACTATTTGCTGTTATTACACTTTGACCTTTAAACCTAACTTGTTTATTTTTTATAAATAGTTTTGTCCTGCGGTTACACCCATTTCCAAATATCAGGATCATACATGCCTTAAGGTCATTAAATCTATAAAATATAAAATAACATCATTAAAAAGTTAATTTTTATGAACTTAATTATAAAGTAGATCTGGTTACAATTTAATAACTAACCGAATAATGTCTCCGCGACCACTTCATTACATGTGGACAGACACAAAAAACATGTCTATGCTTGGTAGTTGTGGCTGAAAAGTGAAATAAATATATGGGGAAACACTTCTTGTTAGATATAGGATTAGTCCACCAACAGACAAAATACTTGTATAGAGTATCAAATTAAAAAAAAAAAATCTAACGTACATGATTAAAACAGGTCTATTGATAATATCGCTTTGCCTTCCAATTAACCAACAAATTCCACCACTACCCAATTATATTCCCTTCGAAATCTATTATTTTTCTAAGTTCCTCACCAATAGATCCCCAATAATTTGTCTCTGAAAAAAGAAGGCAGATGGAAAAGGCCATTCTAACGTAGAATTGCGTACATCATAGAAAGTTCTACAACGGATAGTTTCTTAACAACTCAGGGTCATAACGGAATGGGAGTATCAAGCCACACACTTACTTATTGTATTTTTATATGATATTAAACTCATGATGATTCTTGATACAGCAATAATATGTAAAATTGGATAGAAGGGTCGTCAAAGGCATAAGACAAACCAATATAGAAAATTAAAAAACCTCTGAGATGAGAAGCTTAGTAAAACAGTACAGTAAACTAAGATACCATAAAATATACCGTGGCAAGACTGGTCAATCCCGAAGCCGAGAAGAAACGTCCTAAGAATTAGTATAGGACTTTTGGAGAGTACCGCAACTCTTTTGGCGACCTGGTATTTAAGTATTGATGAAGAAGAAGAATTCCTAATAAAACTAATAATTCATATCTCGTTATTTGTGGAAAAGATAGTTAGGATTGCAATTTGTTTTGCTTGTGACTACGTTTACTATCGAGGTACATCTAAAGATATCCCAAGCGACTAGAATCCTTATCAGGAACAAGTTTTAATCTGTTCTACGAAACAAATGATAAAAGAGAAAGGAAATTGAGATTGTGACAATAACTTAATTTTAGATATGGGAAAAAGTGAAAGTATTTTCAATAACCCCAGATGATTATACATTTTAAAAGCTATCATTTAACAATTATCTCAACTTTGATTTAACAAAAGGTTTCAATACGATTTCCTGGGAACGCCATTAGTTCTTGCATTTGGAATTTCTTATAACTATCTATCCCTTTTTTCGTTTTTCTATATTTTTGGCACTAACTATTCTGTTTAAACAATTGTTTCCATCCATTGTTCCATCTACTTGATGGAAGCCTAAAAAAAGTGTTTTTATTTATTTTTACTGACCTTTTATGCAACATCTTCCGAAGTAGAAATAAGGAGTGCAATCTATTATTTCAATAAATAAAAATCCAATTTTTAAAACTTTTTTGTTATATTTGTTCATTTATGTTTATAACCCATTTATAAGTAATAGGCACAGGACACGAAAATATTTAAATAAATAACAGTAACTACAACAATATATTTTCATAACCGTAATTTTTAGAAAGTATTAAAAAAAAATCTTTAAATTGGTAGAGAATGCGATACTATTGCTATATTGTATGTATAGATTTACAAGAAATTAATAATATTTTCGTATCATGAAAAATTACCCGAAAAATTTGAGGTTCTACGTTTCAAGATGGGCAGAGTCTAAAAAATGGAATATAGAAAGACAAACACTAATCAAATTCTAGCAGTTTTTTTTGGGCATTCGGCAACAAGTAGTGACTCGTAAAGATGATTCTTCCATTAATAAATATAAATAAATTGCTAATTACCATCATATTATATTATATATACATTAAAATTCAAAGAACGCCCAACAAAATTATAACTCAAAAACTCCTTATAATGTAGGCTATTACAGAAGAAGGAAACAGTGTGGAATAAAAATATATATTGGTACTAAATATATATTCATGCTAAAAATAATAAATTTCAGAAATAGGGGTTAGATATGGGACTCTATGATATTTACAAATATCACTAAAACTTATTTTTCCTCTGACATTGACGAAGATTTTATTTA
>NW_027105790.1:808312-810532 GCF_000696795.3 Halyomorpha halys
TTTCTACCTATTCAACAAAAATCGTGATGCATTGATAAAAGGAAAACTTAAATATTATTCTTTATTGTTGTTTAAATAAATAAATTTTATACAATTTAGCCTCAAAACAATTTATATTTCTTTATAAGTCCGACATTTCGGCCATCCTCAAGGACAATCTTAATACAATTTTAGAACTGCATAAATTTAAAAAAAAACTTTATGCAAGTATTCTGCCCAGGACATTAATTTCAGTCCACAAATACCCGTGTCAATTCAACATATTAAATCAAAATAAAAATTAAAACTTTTTATCACAGTTAACCTTCACCATTTTAATTTATCACAACAATATTTGTAACAATCCAATTAAAAATAAAAAAAAAGAGCTTAAATAAAATCATTTTTGTAAGGACATTTTTACTATTTACCTTATAATTTTTACAGGTTTTGCTCATTAACACTCATTTTTTTTCAGTTTTTAATGGTTTTTTATTAATTGCATATCTCTATTTGTATTCTAACTTTAAAAATCTATAAATAAGAATTATTTAATAGGAAGAAAATATTCGACCGTACATACATTGAAACATAAGAGGTCATATAGGATCGAAAAAACCCCGAAAAAAACCGCTTATTAAAAAAAAATAAAGAAATAAATTAATAAAATGTATAATTTTAGAATTAATTTAAATAATAGACACCGTCTAAATAAAATAAGGCTTATAGTGCAAATTTAAAAAAAAATAAGAGGAATATTGTTTAAATAAAATAAATTTTAGTCTCAAAACAATTTATATTTCTTTATAAGTCCAACGTATCGGCCAATTCGGCCGTACTCAAGGACAATATTAATACAAATTTAGAGCCACATCAATTTTAAAATCTGTATGCATCCTATTCATTAATTTCAGTCAACAATTACCTTTTTTTCAATTCTTCATATAAATTAAAAATTATTATCACAGTTAATTAAATTAAATTAATTATATCATGCTTCCTGTTTGAAATCGTATCATCTCTTTAAACAATACCCATCCTCTAGAACTCACTCTGTACAAAAGATGTAAATATGATTTAAGGAATTAAGTAATTAAGGAATTATCTCAATATTCATTGTATTGTCGGCACTAAGAAGTTACATTTCCCGTTAAGGTAGCGATAACTGGTACTATCAGCCTATAATCATTCAAAGCACGATTCACGTTACAGACATGATGAAATTTGTAACGGTTACTAAGTTGAAACTGATTCATAGTACTCTATTTCGAGGCCTGTATCTTCTCATTGTCTACCAAGGCTATCTCATCGACCAGGAAGATTGTTAGCGGCCGTAAAAAAAGAGCACGGATTACGGAAAATTGGATCGGGAGCAATTGGAGACCTTGAAAACCCGTTCTGATAAGTAAAATGCTGCTGAGAACTGAACCATCTTCTAAAAACTGATCAGCCTGAAGACTCGTGCAGTTTCCTACCTACCCTATCATCGTGGCAGAGTAACGCATGTTTATATTCTCTCAGCACTGAAGGATTTCTCGACCGTATCGTAAGACTCAAAGCGTGCCTTTATCCACGATACTTTATCGACCATGCGAATCTTCTCACAGGTAGGCCGCTCACGATTCCCGTTTTCAGATCAGTTTTCTCCGTAATCGCTCTTGAACTACATGATAGCTGGTTGTCAGAAGTTAGTTATTAAAAACATTAGATAAGAGTATAAGGGACGTGATTCACTAAACACCAGTTAACTCCAGTGTTTACCTGATCTAGTTTCTATAATAAATAACGATAAAACAAAACAAAATGGTCAAAACACGATACAATAAAAATATTTAATAGCACAAATACAGGAAAGGGAGGAACAAATCCAAAATAACAGGACCGATTATTGAATGGAGGAATTCTTGATTTCTTAAGTTCCACCTAAGTCCAGAAGGCCATATCATAGTGACACAAAGCAATCTCAATTTGTGGTATAGTGTTGGGCAGCCTTCTGCCATGGAAATGATCAGACTAACAAAATTCTACTATCGAGTTTAAACATAAGTATTTATTATAGGTAGTTATTTGGACACCTGATCTTTATTTATTTAAATATTGTGATTATTTAGATATAACACTTTAAAAAAAACAGGGAAGATATTTATTAAAAGTTACTCATATATTTATTACTAATCTTCTCTCGTTCAAAGCAAAAGTGAAGCCAAAAAGTGAGGAGTTAGCCAACCACTGAGCTCCGCT
>NW_027105790.1:811162-813136 GCF_000696795.3 Halyomorpha halys
CTCCACATTTCAGAAAAGTATCAATGAAGGAAATACTTTCTATTTTTGATATCTTCACTCGTCTTACCCCAAGAAAAATTTTCTTTTACTAATTGTTTTATTTAATCTAGCACTATAATACGTCATTAAAAGTGTGATGAATACGTAACAAAAGGATTTAGCTTTGGGTGGTAAAATACCGGTGCTTGGGTATGCTGATGATTTGGTAAGGACAAGGAAACTACAGAACTAAATAAAACCACGTTAATAAACTGCAGTAAAGAATTAGGTCTTGAAATAAATACGGATAAAACAAAATACATGGTTAGCAGCAGAAACGCGAGCAATTTCGGTGATATAGATATAGGAGGAAATACGTCTGAACAGGTAGATAGGTTTAAGTATTTAGGTTCTATGGGAACTAGAAAAAACGATATTGATGAGGAAGTAAAAGCCAGGTTGAAGGCGGGAAATGCTTGTTATTTTTCAATTTCGAATCTGAGTAGCTCGCGCCTTCTATTTAAAGAATTAAAAATTAGACTTTACAAAACTATTATCCTTCCCACTGTTCTTTATGGATGTGAAACGTGGCCTCTTACACTAAGGGATGAACAGCGTCTTAATGTTTTCAAAAATAAAGTATTGCGCAAAATGTTCGGACCGAAACAGGATGAATTAACGGGAGAATTTAGAAGATTATACAACACTGAATTAAGGGACCTACACCCGGTAAATATAATTCAAGTTATAGCATTGCAGCATGTAAGGTTGTAGGGCTTAGTAACGAGCGGATCCCTAAAATGTTAATAAACACTAAACCGACGGGTAAGTGTCCCAGGGGTAGACGGAAACGTAGATGGGAGGATTGCGTTAAAACTGATTTAGTGGAAGTGGGCTTGGAGTGGCATCACTGGAAGGATATATACAGAGAACGTTTGGTAGTATCGGCATCGAACCTTCGGGTTCGTTAGACCTTCATTATTATTATTAGATTGTTTTATTATTGTATTATTACCAATCTAAATCATCGATTAATATAATCAAACACCTCTAACCTAAAAAAATAAAACCCGTTCACACGAAACAAAAAAGTGTGTCCAAAATCTTTTTTTTTTTAATGTTGGAAGATAATGAATTAAACATATTAGGTATGTAATGAATTTTAACTTCGCTTATCAATGGATACATTCATGTGATAGTGAAGAGATGTACGTAAATATTGAGATCGCTACTTTCCTTGAATAATTAGTTATTGAATAAATAGTTGGAATTATTCCAAAGATAGCACGTACACAGTGGGGTTATTTTTTTTTTCTAAGGTCGTCATACTGACTTTTCTAAAGCTATTGGAGTTGTAGAATCTATCGAATATATTAAAAACAAAATATACTTGTTTTCTGTTTTTCTAAATCATATAATTGTATAGAAACTATATATTGAATTATATCTTACTACATCAACATCAAAAACGTGGTTATAAAAGAATCTAAAATCTGAAAATGAGTCTTAGATATAACTAGATACCGGATTTTCGTGCGGTACAAAATAAATAAACATGTAATAAAAACCAAAAATATGCAAAACTTTGTTGTTTAAACTCAAAACATGTAAAAAACACAATCCTGGAAATGATCAACTTTATTTTTTATTTATAATGGGAGTATTAATGTTTAAAAAACTTATATTACCTTGTGTAAATTAAAGTAAACCCGCAATTTACTCATCACTTAAACGCAAGAATTACTACTGAAATAAGACATTGCCACTAACCATTACAAAGCTAAACGGGATAATGGAGGCGTAGTGAGAATCAGTGTTGGATAAAAATTAGCTATAGATGAAAGTAATAGCTAAAATTTTAATGGATATAATATTTATATATGAATGGCTTATTTATGAATGGTTCATTTATGAATAAGGGTCATATCCAGGGCAATTCTAGCTATTGGTTTCATCTGTAGATCTGATGAGGATCCAAGTTAAAAAGAATAACGA
>NW_027105790.1:815951-817741 GCF_000696795.3 Halyomorpha halys
ATTTCATTTTCTTTATTTTATAACGTAAATAAATTTAAAGAAAATAAACAGTCCCCCGACTGGTCAAGGATGCATAAAAAGTAAAAGCGTAAACCTTGGTTAAACGTCTTCCTTTGGCGTTTTTGCAAGTTAGGCCTTGAAACATTTTCCGAGAATTATCCTGTTTAATTCAAAATACTTCCTAGAACGGTACAATTCTGTTTTCATGGTTATGTAATACTTTATTCTTTTGTGCCAACGTTTCAACCTGAATTTCAGGCCTTCTTCATGGCTGAAAAAATAAACCAAGATAACAATCTCAATTCATTTTAAAATTCAAATAAAATAATTTCAATCAAACTAGGAAACACATATAACGATAAATTAGGTAGATAGTAGAGATACTAATAGCCGACAACATATGATATTTTAGAGGTAAGAATTATACAAAAAATTAATTAAATATAAAAAAAAACAATTATTGAAAATCGGACTGTACTCATGTAAATGAAGAAATTATCACAATGAAAGGTGTGGAGGAAAATTAATTTTAATATTATTATAATTTCATTTTGAATTAATTGATCTAAAAATAATAATAATTTATTTATTTCTAAAAAGTTTATATATCGCTCCTTCCTTAATTTTTCATTCCTATACCATAGACTGAAGTTAATTTTTTATAAGTAGATTTAAACTTAACCTTATATCTAATATTTAAAAAGCGCCTGAAACCCGCCACTCCCGCCCTCTGTGGTAGACTTACTATTTTTTTTTTTTGATTTTTCAAACAAACAATTATAGCCTGTAGGTTGATCGATGTACGACAAATTAGGAGGATATCCTAACACAAAAAACATCCTTTCCGGATCCGCCCCAATAAGACCCCCAGGGAGCGACGGTCCTATGTCACTTTAGAAATATTTGATTAAAAGGTGACCTTAAGATACTTAAATAAAGCAATATTTTAAAAGCGCCTGAAATTGGAGAACGGCTTAATTTTAAAGTCTGTAGGACGACCTCAGTAAAGAAAATAACCGCAGCAGTCGGTACTATCTTTGGTATACGTCCAACTCTGAATAAAATATATTTTTTTGTCAGATGTACTTCTATTCAAGTAATGCAGCAATATATATTTTGGGGAATTACGGTACAAAAATTTAAAATTAAATCAACCCATATATATTTTTTATGTTAATTTAAACATAATTCTTACCTAATTAGTATAAATTTATTTATTTTATGTTAATTTCATTATTCTTCTCCTTCGTGATTAGGTTTTTTGAGATTCTCCTCATCTTGGTACTTATCCACTAATTTCAATTCTCAGAGGTCAAGTTTTGATAGCATATTGATAACCTACTGAAAATCGTAATGAATTGAATTATTTCCTCTATGTTTAGAATATATAGTCCATTGTTTAAATAGTTTTGTGAAACTTATGGAGCAATATACTGGGAAAAAATCGACACAGTTCAAACTATTACGTTGTCTATTTTTAATCCGAATACTGTTGAAATATTCCGAAATATATTAAATGTAAAAGGGAATAACAGTATTCTTATTTTTTATAGTTTTTGAGAATTAATTTCAAGACTGCATTTTCGCCTTACCCCTCCCCGACCGGTACCAAGAAGCAATAAAAGAAATAAACGACAGGTTTTTCCCTCATTATTTATATTAACCGGTTCCATAACCTACTATTAAGTGTTGTATTTTTTTGCCATTCCCCATTAATTAATTCCGCGTGACGAAAGTGGTTATATAACTAAATAAAATAAATTGTTTGTTTATTAGACACTGATAATTTT
>NW_027105790.1:821611-822458 GCF_000696795.3 Halyomorpha halys
AAAAGGAACTTCTAAAAATACAAAGATTAAAATTATTTTTAAAAATTAAAAAATATTGTTTTTTATCTTGGCGACATCAATGAAATTCTATATATATATATATCACCCTGGGTGATGGGGCCCCTTATGGAGAAATGTCCTCCTGGAGAAGAGCCGCCCGCCGTGGCTTGAAGTGAATTGAAGGGTGGCCAGCAACTACTCACTCATAGAGAGATAAAGGGCACCTGAACCAGCGAATGTATACCACACTGGTATTAGTAAAATATAAACATGCTAATACACAATGCTCACAACAGACACATTTATTTGTATTTATAAAATGGAAACAATTATTTTGGCCGCAACACATATATAACAAATACATATAGAAAATCAACAAATTATGTAAAAATTAATATACAATAAATATTAAAAATAATAAAATAACACTCATTTTATAACGAAATTATTTTTTGTTTTGGGGATTCCTAAATTATTACAACTCATGGGAGGTGATTTAGTCAGAATCACTCTGGACCTCCAGGTTTGTATACCATTAAATATACCCACTTTATAAGGCGAAGGGCTTCCGAACCCACAGAGCTGACTCACGGCTACAGTGAAACAGAAAATAATTAACCACCACAGCCGGATTTAAAGCCGGCTTCCTAGAGTTAGTAGTACAGGGCCTTACCAATGAGCTACTCACTACCTGTCTGAAAATAATAATTTTACTTTTTAAAATAGGCCTCTGAAGATCGACAAACCGTTTATGGTAACCGTAATTTTATAAAATAAAAAAATTGAAGTATGAAGACGAATTGATTCTCCGAAACAAATGTCAAAAATTTTATTTTTTATTTTTGGT
>NW_027105791.1:0-42466 GCF_000696795.3 Halyomorpha halys
TATAGGTTCAGCAGGTAGAGTTCAGCAGGAGACTGACCCGAGGTTAATGGGGTCGTACGGTATCGAAATAAAATGTTCTGTAATTTGATAGACAAAGAAGTTGGATCATCAGCAGTGGCTTTGAGTCTTCTTTTCACAGTCTGAATATTGCGTTCAGCAAGTCCATTTGTTGCAGGGTGATTAGGCGCACTGAATTTCTGAAAAATCATTCGTTCTTTACAACAGTTCTGGAATTCACCGCTCTGGAGGCGTTGTCCGATACCATAACTGAAGGATATCCATGGATTGATAAAACGTTTTCCAATGGATCTCGCATCAACCCACATAAAGAAGGGTTTTTCGAAGGGGCCCGCATAGTCAATATGCACTCTCTACCAGTTCTCCTCTGGCAGATCTCAAGGATGAACTTCGACCTTCTTAGGGTTATGCGAACCCTGGCACAGGGTTCACAGCTTTTAACAAGTCGTTCAATGTCTTTATCTATCCTTTCCCAATATAAATATCTCCGAGCACGTTGCTTCATCTTGGTAATTCCCAAATGAGTGGCATGGAGTTCTTCTAATATTTGAGGCTGGAGAGCTTTAGAAATAACCGCGTGATCCAATCTGAACAGCATGTCATTGGCTATTGTAAAAGGACTGTCTTTGGGATTATTTTTAAGATCCTTTATGAGTGCCCTAAGTTCGGGGTTTCTCGCAGTTTCCTCTGCAATCGTATCTGCTGTGATGGCTGAGCTGGAGATTTGGAGTAATGTTTCAGCATATAATGCATTTACTTCAGCATCTACTGCTATCGCTGGTGCGTTGCTAGGTATGGTGACTGGAGCTCGGGACAAACATTCCACGTTTTCGTTGTCTTTGCCTTTCTTGCAACGAACCGTGTAGTCCAGCCCGCTGAGGAAAGATGCACATCTCAAAAGGCGAGCTGAAGTCATTTGTGGCAGTGAACGATCCGGGTGAAAAATTCGTGAAAGTGGCTCATTGTCTGTGACGAGGGTAAAGTGTCGACCAAATAGATATTTAAAAAAGTGGATATACAATTATACGTATATAAAGTGATACCTTTTAGATTAACTAACTCTCCTATAACATTTCAGAGGTTAGCCGATGCAATCTTTGGACCTGAACTCTATCCTTACGTGGTTGTTTTCTTGAATGGCAGTCTAGTGTGTACCCCAACTCTTCAATTGCATTTGGAAATGCTGAAGGAAGAGTTCCGAAAGATTAAAACATCAGGCTTACGAATCAACCCGGCTACTTAATTAATAGTGACGGTATGAGTGTGGATCCCTTAAAGGTTAGTTCTGTTACCTCAATTCTGTCTCCTAGCAATATTTCGGAACTAAATAGGTTTCTTGAAATGGCAGGTTGGTACCGGCGGTTTATCAAAGATTTTTCAATGATTGTATCTCCACTTACTTCCCTATTGAAAAGAAAAGCAAAATGTATTTGGTCAGAAGAGCGAGAAGCAACTTTCGTAGCCCTAAGATAGCGTTAACTCAGGCCAGATTTCGAGCAGCCTTTCCAACTGCAAACCGACGTATGTGATACGGGTCCCAGAGTGGTCTTGACGCAATTCAAAATGGCGAGGAAAGAGTCATCACTTTCTGTTCACGAACTTTGAGTTCGGTGGAAAAAAAACAAACTACAACGTGACTGAAAAAGAATTTCTTGCAGTATTGTTTGGAATTCAGAAGAACAGACATTACTTAGAGGGTTATCCCTTTTTTGACATTACAGACCACGCTAGTCTTAAGTGGTTTTAGAAATCCTTCCGGCAGGTTGGCCAGACGGGCTCTTCGTATCCAACCTTAAGATTTTAAAGTAGAGTATTGTAAAGGTAAACTTAATTCCTTTGCAGATGCATTATCAAGAATTGCCGTGATCACAACTTCACCTACTTTTACATATACGATTGCTTCCACTCAACAAGTTCCACCCCGAAAACCATCAGTACCGTACAACGAATGGTATAACCAAAAGTTCTCAGCAGATCATCTTGGTTGGTTTATACATGACGCACTATTATTGTACCACCGAAAGAATTCCATGAAGGGAGAATTGATGACCCCTCAGAAGAATAGAAGTTCGTCGTGTATTGGATTGTATTGAGGGTCAGATAAAGAAAGATCCATGAATGAGAATTTTAGCAACATTAATTTTTTAGTGATAGGGGTGTTGGGAGAAATAGTTAGAGAGTCAGCTAAAGTATAAGTGGGCGGGTGGGATCACGAGTAGTAGGTTCGTAAGTTGTTCGGTCAGAGAGATGATGAATTTTGTCTGTTCAAGTTCATTCAGTTTTATCTATGACAACGGTTGAGTTGCCTTTATCAAATCTGGTGGATATAAGGTGGTCATTGGATTTAAGAAAGGACCGAGTGCATGATAAATCCAGGAAAAATTGGAGGATTGGGAGGAAGGGTGTTGGAGGTGGTTAGAATTAATATTACAAATGCGCATACTGGAAAATTCTTTGTCTTCCACAGTAACTTTAAGTCAGTCGTCTATACAAATAAATTATAAGTCGGCGATTAGAGAAGGAATAAAGCTGGTACATTCCAAAGAAGTAGCAGAAAAATTAGGGCCTAGACTTACAATATTAACAACATTAAGGGAGCTTTTGCAGATTAATTATTGTTAACCCATTTTTCATCACATTTGTTTTGTTTTTTTAAAGATAGTGGGAGGATATTTTTGAATTTAGAGTAAGAGAGCGTTTATTTTATAAGTTTTAATTTGAGAGCAACTTTTGTAAACACGGTTATTAAGTTTTGATTTAACCCTGCAAAATGGGGCGAAACGTTGGTTACTATTAAATAGTTGTTTTACTATTTTATACCTTTAATGACCGCAACCCGGAATATCATCCTACAATCTACTTCAAACGTTCAACTATCTTTTTCCAAAATAAAACATTTTATTACACGCATACAATTTTACGCTTTAATTATTTTACAGGAATCGCTGTATCAAGCCTCATTTAAATATTCAGGATTCCACCTAATTTTTAAAGATTATTTTTTGAGCGATTCCTCAGGACTATTCTCTTCATTTAGTCTGGTCACTTGTGTTTGAAGACATCATGTCACACCGATAGAAGCAATGCTTAAAAGAACAAAGATCTAATCATTACAACCATGACAGACCAAACCTAATACTTTTCGGGATAAGACAATACAGAGCTATTATATTTAAATCTCAGCTTTCATAAAGTGAAATATTATCTCTACCTTTATTCCAAAGAGGTAAATAAGATATAATTGGAACCTTTTTTTGAATACAGAGCTTTGCGGCAAAATTGATGTTTCTCGGGGGAAAAGCCGGGACATGTGGTTATCTCCGTTTTATGAATATTAGTTCATCCCGTTCTTTTATTACGGAATGGATTATTTTAATTTATATGACCCTTTACCCGCTGTATTTATTGGACTGAGTGTTGTTATATTTTCTATTATTTTATTTGAAATAAGCTGCTACTTAAGGTAATATAACGAGTAATATTATTTGAGATGTAGACTTAAAATTAATCCATTTTTTTAATCATTGATCATAAAAAATATAGGAGGGTCATTCCTAAGTCTGTAGAATGTTGGTTTTGCAAACATAAGACTGAAGTTAATTTTTTTTTGAGGAATAGCTGGACTTGTCCTAGTTGTGAGCAGTACAATGGTTTTAATAAGGTATTATTGCAGTTTAAAAAGAATTATGTTAATTTATTATATGCTCCTCCTATTTGTGCAAGTTAATATTTTCTATTTCAAAGGATGGTAATTATAACAAGGTGATCTCAAGTCAGCATAGTGAAAGTTTAAACCTGCTGACAGTTGCTCGTCAGATTCCAAAAAATGAGTGGAGGAAAGGCCCAAGTTTATGTAGCAAATGTAATTTGAAGCAGCACTTAAAAGTTCAACATTTAGCCTCATTTGTTCCTATGTCAGAAACAAATTACGATAAGGAAATTGAACACTTTCAGTAAGTGATTGTTTTTATTGAGATTGTTATTTAGTAAGTTAGAATCAACACTTGCTGCTTTCTTTGTTTATTGGTTTCAATCATTGAGGTTATAGTAAATTACAACATTAATTTTATTCTTATTATAAGCAACATTCCAGTGTATGATTTTATCATATTACTATGGTTGTACCAACCATACATACACGAAAACAATTATATCCTCCTAAGTTAATCATCAAATTCTCTCATATCTTTCATTTATTCATTGTTTTTACTGTTAAAATTTTTTTAAGATATGATAAAATTAAACTTTTTTTAAAAAATATTTTATGAAAATGTGAGATTTGAATTTTGTCATACTATTTTAATAAGGATAGGATCTAGCTGATATTAAAGATCGATTAATTCTACATTGATATGAAGAGTTCAATTACAAAACTTTTACAGCTTTTTATGAAAAAATGATGAAAACGTGTAAAATCCATAATGCTGAGTGTCACTTCTAGTTATCTGTTATAGTGGAAACGTTACAGCAATCATCCAAAGCACATCTTAAAGATACAATATCAATTCTGTACAACTTTTCAGTTTTCAACTTGGCTGTTCACATAAAATTACACGTAAAGACCATTTTATTAGACTTGATTATTTAGAGGACCTTAAATGTGCATTTCTATTGAAAACTCACTTTAATATCAGCTGGTGCGCTAACATTGTAGATTAAAGGTTCACAGGGTGTTCTGAGTCAGGAACTGATATTTTGGCATGTTACTTCCATGTTTATTATACTCTCTATTAATACTAAACATAATAATTTATTATCAGGGAACAAATTGAAAAGAACTACGAGTTATGTGAAAATTGTGAGAACTTGGTTTCTAAAGTCTTGCAAAATATAAGAGAAGAACTATCACTGCCAAAAAAATTGTATTCAGCAATTTCTCAGGTTTAACTACAGTTTATTTAATATGGATTCATTTTATTAATTTTCTAATCATATTTGTTTTTTCAACTCAGTTCTCTTTTCAGGTCAAGATTAGAGGTGAAAGAGCAATTTATATGAATATATTACTATCATTGTTACTGGCTGTTTCATCATTACAAGGGAAAATGTCTTTTCCTTCTGAGATCTCTGTCTATATTAATAGTTTTCAAAAATATGCTTATATTGCACAAACCACTCCAGCCTTAATGCAGGCTTTAAATTATTGGATGCAGTTTATTATTGCCACTGGATTTATTGTTAATTCAGTTGGATATTATCAAACGAAATCAGTTGGAATTTTCTTGAACTCATGCTCTTGGGTTCTCATGTTCTTCCTTACACTCTATCCTGCTCAGTATGAAGTTTATGTGACTACTTTAAAGGTTTATTTTATTTTTTACTTTAAAAACAATTTATCTATTAACATCTGTAGTTATATTTATATCTATCTTTGTAGAGTTGTTGATATTTATCAGAAATAAAAAAATTTATTTAAAATAGTTCTTTGTTATTTTCTGTTTTTAGGTGATTTCAGGTATTGTCTCTATTATTATTAGCTGTATAGTACTTATGAAAAATTCAATGCAAAGATCAAAACAGAAAAAATCAATTTGGGAAAGAAGAAATGCCCAACTTCAAACCTCTCCAATGTTTCAGAGAACCACAAGTTTTCCTACTATTTCAAGGTAGGTTTGTTTTTCTTAAATATTTTTACTAATTAACCCAATTCTACTAAATTAGTTTTAACACAATCCTCCCATCTACGTTTCAGTCTACTCCTTGGATGTTACCTGTCAGTTCAGTGTTTATTAACATTTTAGGGATCCGCTCATTACTAAGCCCTACAATCTTAAACACCTGTCTTATACGCTGCAGTGCTATAACTTAAATTATATTCACCGGCTGTAGTTCCCTTAAACTCTTCGGTGTTATATAGCCTTCTAAATTCTCCCATAAATTCATCCTTTTTCGGGCCGAGTATCTTATGCATTACTTTATTTTCGAAAACATTAAGGCGCTGTTCATCCCTTTGTGTAAGAGATCACATCTTATGTATCTAGATATATTTATTTATATAGAAGGTTACGCAACGCTAAGTTGTGGAAACTGAATCTGGTGAATATAATTCAGGTTAAAACATTGTGGCGTATAAGATGGGAGCATTAAGACTAATTTAGTAGGTTTGGAGGGGCATCACTGGGCAGATGTTTGTAGAGAAACGATTGGTGGTATCGGCATCAAACCTGGTTTCGCTAAGCTGTTATTTTTATTAATATAATTTTTTTTTTTCTAGATCTCCCTCGAACTCAAACCTTTCAACAACCAGCTTAAAATATGGTTCTAAAGTATTCAAATCATATTATGATGAAGATGTTACTAATGCAAAAATGAATAACAGTTTAAGGAGTAGCCCTAAAACTAAACAATCACCTGTTGATGAAGTTTCAAGTAATATTAATTTTGGTATTAGCAACTTAAACTTGGGCCAACGTTACAAAAAAGAAGCTAAACAACAAAACATCAAACCTTTAATCACACCTCCAAAGTTTAATCCATTTTCTGGCACCAAGAGTTGCTATGTAAACAGTGATAAGAACTACCATTGGAAGCCATCTACACTATTTTCCTATAATCAGTACGAACCATCTGTTTCTCCTTCTGTCTATGAAAGTTATGAACCTCAAGAACCATCTGTTGCAACTATTACTTCATTTGGTTGTCCTCAGCCTTGTTACCCTTCATGTCCTCAAACTCTTGCTTATTATTTTTCTAGTCGTAACTTTTCTAAACCTGCAATCATACATTCTAGTACACCTATAAGTGAAAAACAAGATAATAATCAGAACAATTCGACTTTAGTCTACAGTTTACCTGTTATATTTTTAATTGGTTGTAATATTTTTCTATTATTTTTTGTATATAATAAAGAAACGACATCACTTAACTCTTGATTTTTTTTAATGAATTGTATTGTTTTATGAACGACTTAGTTGACTTAAATTGTATTCCGCTTTAATCTTTTAATTTATTGTGCCAAATCTATTTAATTTATTAACACAATATTAAATTTTAAGGAGATTTTTTTATTTTTTAAAAACATTTTTGTATTTACTTATCACTGTTATTGTTTAAGCCTTTTTTTTTTTTTTAAGTCTTTAAGTCTTGTTTTTTTGTTATTTTATGCTGGAATGTGATCATATGAATAGATTAATCATTGTGTATGTTTGTTTAGAATGATTTTTTTTGAATAAAAATGTAACTTTTTTAAAAAAGAAAATGAAAGACATTTAACTGTTGCTTATTATATGCCTAACTATTTGTTTTTTCTAATTTAATAATTAGGTTATACACCCTTATAAAGGTCCACAAAAGTATCAGCAAAACTAATTTTTGTTCTTTATATTTGATAAATCATTGGCAGGACAATTATTAGAATATTTTTGAATTAGTTTAATTTATAGTTTAACTTAGCTTATCCATATTGGAAACACTGATTATTCAAAAGGACTTTTTTTGTTTCTTTTTAATATTTAATTATATTATGTACAATATATTTATTTGTTATGGTTAAATGTTCATAGCAATGTTTTATTTAATACTTTTGCATATCCATGTGAAAAACTGATTTCATGGGTACTCCTTTGTTTTAACTAACGGCCCTCCCATAGATTTTAATTTTAAAATTCAAATCATTGTAGAGCCTATTAAATAAAATGTAGTTATGAATACAATAAAAGTATAGTGAAAAAACAAAACAATTTTCAGAAAAGAAAAACTTTTAAAAACAAATTTGACAAAAAGTATGCGAAATATTTAAAAAGTGAGGCATATCACTGCTTTTGCAAGTTTTGATTTTATTTTGAATTGGACTTGTCCTAAAGATAGTACTGTAGACTAGGGAATTTTTTTATCAGAATTTCTATAGTGCTGTCTATGCTTTATGTCAAACAAAATTTTAATAAAATTGTGTCAGATGTGCCACTAGCAACGATATATATTTGTTGGAAAATTGAGCCCTAATAGACTAATAAAAGTCTCGAAAATGGGGATATTTTTCACAGCCCTTCCTTTATTTTTTGTTGTTCATAAACATTTAAAATTAGAATTTGGTTTATTGTAATATATTTTACTGGAAGATTATTGATTGACCGTGTGTAAAGATGAAAGGAATATGGTCCGGGTGTGGTCAAAAAAACTCAAATAGTAGAATTATACTATTTTAATGAGCCAACGTTTCGCCCCACGTTGCAGGGCGACGAAGCCCTGACGAAAGGGCTATTTTGACGGCAGTCAAAACAAAAATCAATTTCAACAAAAATTTTGACTGCCGTCAAAATAACCCTGACGAAGCCCTGCAACGTGGGGCGAAACGTTGGCTCATTAAAATAGTATAATTCTACTATTTGAGTTTTTTTGACCGCACCCGGACCATATTCCTTTCATCGTAATATATTTTAGTATTCCTAGTTTTCTTTTGATCTATTTTTTTTATTTATTTATTCGATTGCAATTCAAAAGTGTATTTTGCTTGATATATGAAGTGAAAAGTTAGGATATGAATGGTGAAGCATGAAAGTGTTATCTCTATTTAACAATAGCTCATTGGTTTAATAAATGCCATTAACATCAAGGATTTTTTGTATATGGATTACCATTTCTTGCCAGGAAATTCATGTTATGTGGATATTCTGGATAGGCTGGCTTTTCTGTAGATTATAGATATGAAATTGCATTTTAATACTCCAAGGAAATTATCCACAAGAGTAAGTCAAAATTATTTCTAATATGTAATTCTGAGGAAGACTTCAAAGTTAAGTGTTGTATTATCACAACATTGGTTACGAAGGTAAACGGTTTAAAAATCAACAAAATAATTTTTTTTTTCCCATATAATATTCTTAACTAAAAATCACTCATCAAGGTGTCAAAGGTCTCGAAAATGAATACAAAGAGAAATATAGAAATGTGATTCTAAAATTTTGTAAACAATTTTCCAGTGAAAATAATAGAAAAAATGCTGATAATTATGATGATCCATTTATGCTGATAATTATTTTACATTGTTGTTCTATAGATAAATTAATTTCTATGGGAGTTGGGACTCTAATTTGAGATAACCAGTCGCGGAACTTGAAACAACCAACATGTCAGAAATAATGCTTAACTTATTTGACGTTGGAGTAATTCCATAGTAACAAATTACGGCATATAGCCATTATTCAGTACAATAAAGAATTCATTGAGCATAAGACAATTTCAGTTCTTCAGCCATATATGATCAAGGGCTGTAATAAAAACAGGTGGAACTGACAGAATGGACCAAAATGTAGTCATATTTAGAATCAATTTGAGATCTAAAAAATAATACTGGCCTATATCGCCAAATATATCGGAGAAGATATCTTTGATCAACTAAAAATGGAGTCTGAATGATTAAAATAGTTCAATAAATTTAAAAAAAAAATTATATTTCTAGTACTTTAAATGCTAATTATTTTTGATTCGACGGTAAGATTTGAAAGTAATGACCTCGAACAGGAAGGTGGAGTGGAAAGGGAAAAAAAGAAAATATATGAAAAATGCGTCAATTCCTTAAGGAAAAATACTGCGAGACCTTCGGAGAAAGAGAGAGAGTTTACCGTGAGAGGCCTCTGGTTTGGATCTCGTGGAACAATACCAGATAGAACAAGGAGCTTCTTAGAAGGCCTAGGTATTAGCATTGGGGATATTGCGATCTTGGCGGAAAATATTATTTTGGACTCCCTGAGATTAGATTAGATTAGATTTTTATTCAGGGCGATCAACATCTAGGTTATTACACCCTTTTTACTTCATCTATCTTCTTGACTTGGACTTCTTGACTTGGACTCCCTGAGGATCATACACCATCACCTGCATGGGAATTAGCTCGGGGATTATTCTTTGTTTTATTTATTTATTTTAATATGTTGACCTCTCTATTTGTGTGTTTTAACGTATTTATTCATTAAATTATTTTATTTTATTAATACTGTTTTTTTTTAAAACTCATTTATCCATTCAAGTGTTTTCTGTAACCGGTTTTTTATTGTATTTTCCTTTTAATCTATGTGTTAGTCTTATTCTCGTAAAATGTATCTATTTGTTTGTTCTTGGTAAACTGATCTACTGCTGTGACTATGAATGATGGTCTGATCTCACATTACCGTCTAATATTGAATTTGTTTAGCGGGTCACTGAAGAGGATCTAGGAGGTTGAATTCCAGAGAGCGAATTTGTTGATCGAGTGAATTGAAAAATTGTGAAAGGGTGAAATTGGAGGAGCGGAAATGAGAAAGAAAAATAGGAATGAATGAAACATTTGTATTTGTTGTACAGACCGAAATGGATTGTAAAAGGAAACTGTAGGGGAGAAAAAAATTGTTTTTATATCTTATTATTGTATCTCTTTTTTTTCCTGATTATACCATGTATGTGCAATTTATATATGTCCGATTACGGATTGATAAGTATGCTGTGTGAGATAGCAACCTAATGTATTTAGGCAGCATAGATAAATAAAGTATTTCTCTCTCTACATCTCTGACTGTCAATATTTTTCACCAAATCATGCATGGCCAAAATTATTTTTAAATTTTAATTGTCGATTCTTTTAATTTAAAATTAAACATCAATTTTTTTAATAAATCAAATGGTATCCTTGTTAAGTCTCAACACTCTTTATTATATCAACAGTCCAATGTTTTGGCCATCCTCAGGGACAATCTTAAATATAAATTTACACCTCACATCCAAAGTTAAAAATGTTTTGCAGGCAATTCTGCCCAGGTATTAACAAGTCAATTTACTATATTTTGTCACAAGTTCATTAATTTTTAAAACTTTTAATTTTACATCAACTTATACTATCAACTATCGTAAAAATAGTTAGTTTATATGATAGTTGATATATATTTTAGATTGTCCTTGAGGATAGCCGAAATGTTGGACTGTTGATATAATAAAGAGTGTTGAGACATAACTAGGATACCATTTGATTTTTTAAAAAAAATATGTTTAATTTTACATTAAAAGAATTGACAATTAAACGGGCTATGAAACAAAAAGAAATAACAACCATCATTCAGAGAAACATAAAAATAAATAAACTAACAAATTTGGAAATACACGAACAGTGAATTGAAAATAAATAATAGTTAATTAATAACCATGGATTTAGACAGTAGCAGATTGATAACAATGAAAGCTGAAATATATTATGTAGGTAAGAAGATATGTAAGTAGTGTCTAAAAAACTGATTTGTTTTTAGAAACAAATTTAACAAAAAGTTTGCGAAATATTAAAAAAGTGAAGCATACCTCCGAAAAATAAATATTAACAGCCCCAGAAGGGAATTGAACCCACAATGTTCCGAACCGAGCGTGCTAGGACCTGCACCCCAACTGCCGTCACATCCCATTATGGAAAAGTAATTAATGAAACATTTTAGCAGTGTTAAAATCCATAGAGCAACTTGGTACACTGCTTAACAATAATCAAAGAAGGAATTAGGAAACTATGGGTTTCAGATTAAAGAAGATAATGAAAGTAATAGATATTCTTGAAACTAGAGATATAATGTATATATAGTTGACCGTAAAAATTGATATATAAGAAGATGGTCTGGAAAATAAATAGTTGTCAACTATTTTTGTTTCTCTTTTGACCGCAACCCGGACCATCTTACATATAGAGATATAATGGGTTTTTACAGGGAAGACTGGCCAAAAATGATTCTTATGAAAGATATTGGATAATAGTATAAAGTTTTACTATTCTTTTATCTATCAGTAGGGTAGGAGGTATTGTTTGAAGGTGATTAGAACTTGGAAAAATAACATTTATCTTTTCAGCTTTCAATGTCAGTTTGTTCTCCCTAAGCTATTTACTCATTAGGTTGAGATCTTAGCAATAAGTTGAAAGGTGTTTTAAATCAAATTTGGCTTAGTAAGTATGCATGGAAATGGAATCTGTCTCACATGTGAGCACAACACAGCTGTTAGGATGTAACTGTTCACCTTTGCTTTTCTAATATTTCAACTGTTACTGGTTTGGATTCTATGGATTCTCAGAAAGTGAAGGTTTTAATTGTTACATTCACCAATTAATATAGCAGTATTATAGTTATTTAATAAAAAACAAAACAAATTATATTATTTTAGAAACATTAAAATTTTACAATCAATTAACTTGTCACATAATTAATATTTAAAGGCATTGAAGTTAAAAGCACAGTCTTTGTTTGCAGCTTACAGTTATGCTTTTCTCAATATAATTTACATTTTTTATTTTACAGGAATTAATTAATTTTGCACTCAATATATAGAAATAAGAGATATTAGCTTTATTTCTATAAACTGCATGAAATTAATTACCTTTAATGACAATTTAAAGTTCATAAATATTCCCAGCATTTTATGCTGTATTTATCATAAAGTTTTCATCTGAAGTGGATAATAAGATCAATAAAAGAAGTTGATAAAATCATCTAAATCTGACATGAAAAATAATTTAGCAATTACAGGCTATCACAAATACCAAGTTCAAAATCAATATACCATCAAACTGCATTTCTTAAAATAAAATATATGTAAAAATAAATCTAAGATCAAATAATTGTTGATTGTAAAATTAACAATACATATTCAACAATGGTTTAGTGACATGCATATATAGAAACTAGTCAATGAAATCATCTATTCATGACCTCTATCCTCACTCTTTCCTTTAACTGTTCTGTTTCTTCTTCTATCTCATGCAATCTTCTAATAAATTCTTTGGGATTTTCAAGTATTTTTTGCCAGATACAATCTTTTTTTCTACCACCACTCTTCACTGTTTTAAACATTTCTTCCACTTTTGTAAATGTGTCGGATATTTTCTTCTGTGTTTTAAAACTATCTCTTAAGGCTGTAATAAAGTTTCTGAGTATATAATTACCAAAAATTTCTCTTGTAGGACCAGCAACCACCAAATGATCAATTTTTTTAATTTCATTAAATCTGTGAATAAAATAGAAATCATATAAGTAAAAATATTGGAAAGATGTCATATAAGAATTGCAATGGAAAAGAAACATGCCCTCTTATATAATAAAGGGAGGGAGGGAGAGGGAGAGGGGGGGGTTAACAAATATAAGTGGTGAAG
Organism: Halyomorpha halys; assembly: GCF_000696795.3. Classification (NCBI taxonomy): domain Eukaryota; kingdom Metazoa; phylum Arthropoda; class Insecta; order Hemiptera; family Pentatomidae; genus Halyomorpha; species Halyomorpha halys. The sequence goes on from NW_027105791.1 coordinate 13,106, forward strand.
TTCTCCTCAAAGCTTTTGCACAAATATGTTCTTTATGAACACCGGAACAAACCAAACGTTCACTGGAGCAGGAAGATCATCTATCATCGATTTGACATTTGTGAATGGTTGCCTGCAATGGATCTTGGACAGCTTGGAAGGGTTGTGGATTTTATACAAACAGTGATCACCAGGCTATATTGATAACACTGGATACGCCTACAAGAAAGAAGAGTTGTCAATGGAAAACCAATGGCTGGAACATGAAGACTTTCGATGACGCTTCATTCACTTTAATGCTGGAGGATGAATGTGAATTGAAAGGGTCTGCTGAGAAAAAGGCGTGTATACTCACCTCTTTTATATCTGGGGCTTGTGATGCAGCTATGACCCATTCAAAGCCTGGAAAACATCATTCCCCAGTGTACTGGTGGACAGATACTATTGCCGATCTTGCAACGAAGCTAGAAGACTTCCGGAGATTTCTGTGCTTCAGGATGAGTTCAAGGTGCTGGAGAGAACTCTGTGATGAGGTGGATGCAGACCCAAGGGGTAGGCTTTACAAAATAGCACTCAAGAAACTAAGTAAAGACACAATGCAGCTCCCCACAAGATCAAATGTTATGGACAATATTGTTAGAACACTATTCATGAAACAGACGAATACTATTGAATGTATAGACAATACATATGCAACGGATTTTCCACAAATCATGCAGATCACCTCGGACGTACAACATGGCACGGCATCAGAATTGGACAGAATTCCTAATGTAGCTCTGAAGGTGGCTCTCAGGAAACGGCTGGATCTTTTCGTCTCCAATTCTTGCATTTGTGAAGGCTCAATTCCAAAACCTTGGACGAGACAGTGCCTCGTACTAATTCTAAAGAGTAAGGGAAGACTGAAAGACCCGTCAACCTATCCTCCAATTTGTTTATTCCATACTATGTGTAAGGGATTGGAGAAAATCCTTTCCCTCTGGCTACAAGAGTTCAAGGAGGGAGTTAATGGCTCAAAACGGATTTCGTAAAGAGGGATTCATGATAGATGCTGCTGGATTGGTAGTTGAGATGGTCTTTACAGCAATTGCAGGAGCAAGGCGGAGGAGAGGTGCTAAGTATTATGCAGCAATCATCACTATAGATGTTAAGAATGCTTTTAACACTGCAAGATGGACCTATATAATAGATGCCCTACAGACTATGGCGGTGCCAGCCAATCTTATGAGAGTTCTCACAGACTAGTTCAAAGATATAGTTCTATTTTATCTTTCAGACACTGGCCAAAGGAGATACGAGGTGACTGGTGGTGTCCCACAGGGCTCGCTAGTAGGCCCTTTACTGTGGAACGTCATGTACAATGCAATCTTCAAATTGACAATGCCAGAAAGAGGCCCAGATGTGGGATTCGCAGATGATGTTGCAGTTGTTGTAGCGGCAAAGTACTTGGAAGAAGTTAACCTCATTGCTAACTAGGCTGTTGCTACAGTCTGAGGTTGGCAGTCTTCGGTAGCCCTACAAGTTGCAGATCACAAGACCGAGGTTCTCCTAGTAACTAGCAGAAAGCAAACTGAGTTCATCACAGTCATGGTGGGTAGGCACGAAATTTGTTCCCAGTTTTTCTTGAAATGCCTAGGAGTCATGATAGATGCACGTCTCTGCTTTAATGTTCACACGGAGTATATCAGCGCCAAATCTGCTATAGTAGCATCCTTATTGTCACACATTATACCAAACATTGGAGGTCCCAGGGAGAGTCACAGAAGGCTTCTTTCTATAGTTGTCTCCTCGATTATGTTATATGCAATACAAATACAAAAATTGGCATTCAGTTATAGGTGCAGTTGGTCTCAGTTTGAAATACATAACAGAAAGTGTAACAGTTGTACTATATCCCTACTATACAGGATAAAGAGTCTATGTCGTCTAAACAACTTACAAAAAAACGTAGACAAGAAGTAGAACTTTTACAATTTGGTGCATTCAATGGTGACAAAAAAAAGTAAAAAGCCAAAACAAGACAATCTAGAAGAAGAATGGTACAACCATCAACATCAGCAGCAATGGAGGTAGACCTTTTTTTTTTTTTTTTTTTTTTTTTTTAATAATTTATTTATTGATATTTACAACTGTATACACATATATACAAGTAAATTTGCTGTAGGTGACATAGTGACATGATAAAAACATGTGGAGAATCTACCCACTGATAGAACTCCAATAACATTTCTAGAGGAGAAGATCTCGAGGCCATCTTCTTTTCAGACGCCTAGGAGGATTATTAGGTAATGAAGGAGAAGCCAGGTTAGAAACAAGTGGATTTGGGTGGTTGAGAAGTTTATTATGGAAGGAACGGTATCTGGTTCTGGCCAAATCGGCAACATATGGAATATTGAGGTCCTGATGGATGACTTGATTTGTGACAAAGTAAAGAGCATTAAGGATTTTACGAAGGATTTTGGACTGTAAGGATTGGATTCTGGAGGAATTTGATGGTTTAGTGGAGCCCCAAAGCTCAACTCCGTATGTCCAGATAGGCCTTATAATAGTCATGTAGATCAGTCTTTTGTAATGGATTGGCAATTTAGACTGTTTGTCTAGTAAATGTTGCAATAGTCGGAATCTACGAGCAGTTTCTTGTCTTTTTAGTCTTGTATGAGGATTCCATGTCAGTCGTTTGTCGAGATGTAGTCCTAAGTAACGGATCTGTTCGACAGGAATAAGTGGGGTATTATTAAAGGATATTGTAGGGGAAGAGGTCATGGGTTTACATCGAAGGGTAAATGTGATTTGGTGGGATTTATTGGAATTTATTCTAATCCTCCAGTTTTGGCACCATTCTTCAAGGGTGGTGATGTGGGATTGGAGGGTTTGGGATACAATGTAAGGATAGACATGTGTCATCGGCATACGTGGTGAGGATTGTGTTAGGATGGGTTGGAATGTCAGCTGTGAAAACTGTATAAAGGATAGGACCAAGGATACTACCCTGAGGTACACCAGCAGACGAGGTAGACCTAAACGTTATGCCACAAGGAGATGAATCAGCACAAAGTTCAGGACATAATTCCATGAAATAAACAATTCATACTTAAAGACTAATGAATAAAACAAAATATGAATTTTGTAAAGCCAATTTTTATATAAGTGCACTCTTACTTCTTGATAAATTTCTTTTGAAATAATTGCATTCCTTCCTCTATATATGCATAGGAAATACTAAGACTTTCTTTGAAGTTTGCCATTTCTAAAGACAATGTTTTATAATCAGAGTTTTGGAGTCCACAATATTTCATCATAGCTTTGTAATTAGGATCTAGTGAATGAATTTTATTAACATTTGTATGATTCTTCATAACTTGCTGGAAAAAAAATATAAATAAATAAAAATGTATACAAACTAAATAGAATTAATAATATAAAATTGTATGTAAGTGGCATACTATTCTCTGATCATGTTGGGAAGCTAATAATTCAATATTCTTTGAAAACTTGTTTAATGTATTAAACTGGAACTCGGAAATTACCCTATCCCGCTTAACAATAAATTTTAAAGTTTTATTTAAAATTATTTTGTTCTGCAATATATTTTCAATCCTAGTTAACCTATTAAAACGATCTTCTAAAAAAGCAGCACACTTTTTAGTATCATTTATCTGTAATTTTATTAAACTATTCACTTCATCTTCCAGAACTGGACTTAATACTCCATTTAATTTTTCATTCAGACTAGGTACTTCATCAAGAAATTTCCTAGAACCAACATATACATATTTTAATATAAAAATGTCATAGTGAAATTACTAATACAGTGGTATAAAACATATTAATTTAAAATAACAAAATTAAATTGTTTACAAACCATGCAGTAGAGCTTACAAGGCGCAGTATCATAAACCATTTGTTTATTTAGTTAGTTAATCTTAACACAGTTAAAAAAAAATAAAAATAAGGAAATGTACATACAAAAATAATGTTAACTGGTATTTAAATAGAAAAACAATTGATCTCAAATTCAGGAATCAACAGTTTCCAGAAAAAAAAGGTTTTCTCATCATTTCTTTACATAATAAAAAATACTAACTTGATATCCAATAGTGATGTGTCTTGAGGATTAAGAGAAATAATACGTTTCAATAAAGTAAGGTAATCAATAACAGCTGAATTTCCATGAATTGTAGCAGTAGTATCTATGATGCTGTTTTCAATCTCTGAAAGTCTTACAAAATAAGAAATGAGTAACTGATTACTTACTCATAAAATTATAGATAAATGCAACCTGATTACATACTTTTCAATTATTAGCCAATAATCCAAAGGTGTTACATTAATTTTCCCATTAACAGGCTTTATCTGTAACATAACATCAAATTAATACAGAGTTTCTGGAAATTATTTTCATTTTTTGAAAGCGGCAGTTTTTCCATTGGTTTTTTTTCTCAGATTCTCTGGAATTAAACAATTAAAGAATTTACATAGTTTTGTTTACTACAAATCCTGAGGCAATGAAGTTTTGAGTTTTTATGTTAAGTTTAAATGTAGTTTTGTATTTTTCTCGTTAACTACTTATCTAAAATTATTTTTTAAATGTTTATTCACATTTTTATTGATTTCCTTAATTAAATAAATCATTGTTATTTCATGTAAGATTAATTGAGACAAATCTTTCATATATTTTCCAACTACACACTTATTTTTCCTTCATCAATGTTTCGGGGCTCTTCCCCTATCATCAGGTCATTCCACCTCTTAAGTAGTTAAATAGTCATACATAAATATTAAAAACTTTATCATGATTTAGTCAATCAAAGTACACCACTTAATTAATGTTTTTTCTACTCACCTCGTTAAAATCATTTTGTAAATGTTCATTCACATTTTTATTGATTTGATTATTAAAATAAATCATATTTAAGTACTTATTCAAACATACACCAACCTGAAAACAATTAATGATTTATTTATTAAAGAAAAAATATTGCTATAAAGATAATATTAATTAAGTAGATCATACCAATTGTTCTTCATTTAAATGGCTTTTCAAATCATCCCAAGCATATGTATATTTATTTAAACTTTCATTGAATAGGATGTTTAATACTTCTAATTCTTTTATTTCAGACTTAATAAAAGGATCTAATTCGTTAACTGCTTTTTCACTTTGTTTTCTTTTCCTAACATCATTCACAAATAACATTACAGCACATAAATAACTTATATCTCCATAATTAATGGTGAAATTAAAAATTACTTAGAAAAAAGTGGTTATCAGAAAAGACACCACAGCAAAAAAAACTGAACATAAAAGAAAAAGATTATTAAGCTAAGAAGAGACTGTATTGTGCCATAAAAGAATTTTGTGATAGATTTACAAATATTTTTTTATTATAATTTTTATATCTAAGCTATAAATTCTATAACAGAATTTTAAATAAAACGTTCAGTATGCATTATCCTTAGTAATAATTGTCCTATTTTAATGATTTTTGTTTTGTTTAGTAGGGAATTTATTCCCCCATAACCTGATAACAGGTTTTAAAGGTTAAATTATAGGTAATTATATGACCTATATTACCTCATATACAGTATACAATTTTTATAAATTTTAGTACATAACCCGTTTAACTTCGATCATAACATTTTTTTCGACCAGATAAATCCAGGATTTTAATAGCTAAGAACCTTCTGAAGATGACCCCAAGCATTTAAAAAAAAACATGTAAATTGGTTAAGAAATTTTTAAAATGAAAACCTAGAAGTAGAAGCTAAGTAAAAAATGAATGTTAAATTTTTATTTATACAGACAGAACAAGTTATATCAAAAATTGGATCACAAAATATCTTTGCTAATACTTGTCCGATTTAGGTAATTTTTTATGTTTTGATTTCATTACCTATCATAATGCCTCATATACAATGTTTACATTTTGACATAAGTGTCAATAATTTTTTATTTTGATCATAACATTTTTTCTATTTGATAAATCCAGTATTTCAATTGCTAAGAACCTTCTCAGGACAGCACTGAACATTTAAAAAAAAACAGTGTGTAAATTAGTTATAGTAGTTTAAGAACTTTTGGAGATCTCACAAAAATAACAAATGAAATTACATTTTTAGTTTTATATGTATAAGATTATTTTTTCCAAAATAATTTTTAAACTAATGTTATTTTTCATTCCTCTTCTAAATAGACAGTTACTTTACAAATGTCTGTATTTATAAACTAAAAAACATATACGGTGTAAGTAAATTTAGTTACCAAATAAATCTTATAGATTAATGACTATGAAATAATAACATATTTTAATGAAATATCTGTGGTGGCTGGCCAAGCAAATCTAGCTAATACAAATTCACTGATTTTTTTTAACATAAATTAAAAATTTTATGTTTATCCTAAAACCCACAAATTTAGGTTTACGAATTACATTACTGTAACTCACATTACTACTGTTTTTAAAATTATAATTTATTGATTTGAGTCTATGAAACTTGAATCAGTATAACTTTAAATATTCATTATAGTGTTACTAACTCATTATTCATACTTACTCATAAGTAGTTATAAAATTCACCATAATTTATCAAGCATATGAAAACAGATATTTGCTTCTGAAAGCGAAAATCAATAAGTCTTGAATAGTAAATTATTAAATAATAAGATTAAAAAAAAAATTACTTCAAAAATTCTTCAAGAGATTTAAGATTTTGTAGTTCCTTATCAGCTTCAGCTATTGAAAATTGTAAATCAACATCAGACATACGACATAATTCAACGTTGAAATATTCTAATAATTGCTGATCTACTTCTTCATTAGGAACTAATTTATTATTACATTTCAGATCACGATATCTGGAAATATAGATATAATGTTAAGTGAGCAAATAAAGTAAAGTTTAGAATAACTAATTGAAAAATTATTATTACATTGCAACTTCATCACTTGATAAACAGTTTTCATAGGTAATACAATTCAAAAACCAATCTAAAAAAGGTTTCAATGTTTTCATCTCCTGTAGAGCAATCCAATCATTTGAATTTTTTTCGACTGACAAAACCTCTACATATTTTGTTTCTTGGAGAATATTTATAAGAAAAGGTAGGAATTTGCCTTTGAACCTACAAATACAGAAAAAGTTTATTAACTACTAAAAAGTGTTAATTAAAAAAATTATAAAATAATAAAAAGTTATTAATACATTTTCTGAACAATAACACTCAAGAATCAACTTAAATCACTGGCTTTTGCTAAAGGTTCATGTTTCAACCGAAAAAAGCTCAAACGCAATGATTGTAATTCATAACTGATTCATTCGAAAACATGAAACACAGTGAAAATACACCTTTTAAATTTGTTTAATTTGGAAGTAACTCAAGAAATTTCTTTAGAAAGAATGTTAGAATTCTTTAGACGTATAATAATGTAATTATGAGGATGGTGATATATAGAAGAGATCTGTACGACAACAATGTTGGAGTATGCTGAAAAGTATTAGTAGTTTTAAGTGAAGGAATTTACATGGTTGCTGGGTTGGTGCATGAGTCCAAAAGTTTCAGTGTGACGTTAAGAGGGAAGTTTTCAGTTAGTAGGGTTTTTTTTAATGCGCTGTTTGTTAACTTGGTGGCATTGAGGGTCTGATAAAGGAAGAGATATAAGGTTTTTAGCAATATATATTTTGGTGCTCTAAATTCAATAATACCCTCCAACTATCTTTGAAAAAAATATTCTAAAAGTTGTAAAAAAATGTGTTCAAAATATTTTTTCTACCACCATCTCCCCTAGTGCTGGTAATATTTTAAGTCTAGGCTCTAATTTTTCTACCCCTTCTTCGAAGTGTACCAACCTTATTCCCATCTCTTATCACCTATTTGTAATATACTTATTGAGATGACTGACTTAGAATTGCTTAGGAGGACAAAGAATGTTTCCGTATACGCATTTGTAACATTATTTCTAACCACCTCCATTATCCCTCTTACCAATCTTCCAATTTTTCCATGATCTATGGTGCACCCAGTCTTTCACATGGCGGATGGGGTGATTCTCTTTCATAGACATACCCTTTGGAAAGATGAGCTCAGCGTAAACTCTTGGTCCAATAGATATCCAATACTTGAGGTATAGCCCATCTACCCCCTCCTGAGGGGATCTAATTAAAGATTAGACCAGTTGTCCTAATGTCACAGGGTCTATTTTGCTGGACTAATCACCCATAAAGTCGATTTGACTGACGAACAAAGGTTATCAAGTGGCATGGATACTAGCGAACTAACGGTTACAAATAATAAGGACATTCGGCCAGCTACTTGGGAACTACAAGTATCGAGGGAAAAGAAGAGGACGTTTCAGCCGAGATCGCGGCTCACGTGGACGTCCTAGATATAAGTGGGGTATAGAAATACCACCCTATTATAAAGAAGTGAAAGCTGGATTCTGAAAATACATCCAAGCAGAGAGAGGTCAATAATTTCGTGGATGGATCGTGTGCATCAATTAGGAAAGAAGAGCAAGTCGCTGGACTTCATGGACAGGACGATGACTTCTTGGATCGAGGTATTTCCACACTGAGGACAAAGAAAGAACTAAAATAAGTTTCCATTCATCTTGGAGCTATTGTTTAAGGCGCATTTACACCAAATATTATTAACATTTTTGTTACCAAAAAATCTCTGTTGTATTCAAACTGACACATTTTAATGTGTATAGTAAGGATTCCAAAGTATATTTACTGTTCTAAAATGTAGGGACTGGATCTAAAGTTTGATTAATAAATATTAATATTTTCTCAGAACGGGTAATGAAAATTTAATTTCTTTTAAGGAAAACCTTAAAATATAAAGTTTAATGCAAACAAATAAATAATTGTTTCTGATATAATACTGAGAGTTGTTTATTATCAATAAATAAAATAAATCATTGATTATAAGACTAATATAATATCAATTTCCTTCCTTCTTCGCTTTTTTTTTTTCACCTATTAATGAAATATTTAAATCACATTATATTTGCAATATTCCAATTTAAAATGAGGGAGAAATATGATGATGAAACGGATTGATTAAAATAAATATTGGGCCACTCTGAAATATCATGTTTGAGCCATTTGGGTCCATACCACCACAATTTATATGCGGTGGTTGGCGTAGCCAGCTAGGTACAATAGAATGCGTGAATAAGTAATTTGAACGGATACAGTGTTCAAGAAAGTCAGAAATTAATTGTCTTGTTTTAGCTAACAATAATACTGCGCATAACTCCAACTTTGAAATGGACAATGTCTTTTATAGTGCTAAACGGGTTTTAGAGGCAATTAGATGCGTTTCTGTTTGTCCGTGTTGAAACTGAATTCTCAAATAGCTGCATATCTCATTTCTGATGCGTCAGCGAATCCTACTAAGGTAACGAGGACTGGCTTTCCGGGGGAATATGCATCGAGGTATTCGGATGGACCGTAAAAATTTTAAGGGAGTCGAAGAACTCCCTATATCCTGCTACTATTGCTGGTGGAAGTGGACAGTGGCCATAAGCCACCAGGCACGAATAAATATATTTTGTTTATATTGAATGGGATATGGTCCGGGTGCGGTCAAAAAAACTCAAATAGTAAATGATTATACTATTTTTATTGAGCCAAAATTGTATTGCGGTTTCTTTGACCGCACCCGGGCCATATTCCATTCGTCTATACCCACGGTCAATCAATAATCTTCTAATATTTTGTTTAAGTGTGTTTTTTTGCTAACCGCACCCCCCCCCCCCCGACCATCTCCACTTATTAATCTATGGTCAACTGTCTACACTTCAGGATTAACTTATGATAAATGCTGTAATCTATGTCTTCTTCAGATCTACTTCGGTATTGTGTTCTAACAATAATCACAAAAAAAAAACAAACGAATAATAGCAACAAACTAAACGCATGGTTTGATTTAATGTCCAACTGTAACTTAGCAGTATAGCGTCTCAGATGCTTCAACTCTCTCCCTAACTTGCCTTTGGAGGTCTATAATTTTTCCGCATTTTTGGCTTCACTTGGCCTGACAGCTTACCCCCTCCAGCTTCTTCCTCCGTGAGTATTATTTGATATTCAGAATAAGGAGGTTACTAGTAGTGTTACTGTTAAGTACCTTAGGTAGTAATTTAAATCGTGAAGTTTATTGTAAATATGAAACCAACTCTTGTTGCTGATGAAATGTTTCCAGAAGGTGCTGGCCCTTATATGGAGCTAGAAGAGGTAATTTTTAATTTATGTTTCATATTAATATACATCCTGTAAAATATTACACTATATATATACTTTTTTTTCTATGAACTTGGTTGTTTGTAAAAAATAATTGTTTTTGAATTTCTTTGTATGTAAAAATTTAATCTTGTCCTTATTTTCTCTGTTCATTAGGAATACACTATTTCTTGAATATTTTAAACTATTTTATGTTTTAATTAAGGTATCTACCTGACCTGGAAAAGTTAGGGAATTCTCTGAAAAAATACAGAAAGTGTTACAAGATTACAAGTTTGTTATTAAGAAAAAGAATCATTATTTTTCTCAAATTGTTTTAGTAACAGTGATTTTATATGTTACCTATATGTCATGTTATGGTGTATTCATTAATTTTATAGTTGAGCTGTAAGTTATGTTTGGTACAAGATATCTCAGAAATTTATTAATTTTTTGTATATAAGCATCTAAAGTAATTGTGTTTGTTGTTCATTGCCTCATAATGTTTTAGGAATAGGACAAATGGTTAAATTAGACAAGACTTGGAATTTTTCCAAAAATGATATGAAAACCTGGAAAAGTCAGAGAATTTCATAAAAAGGTTTTGGTAGACACCCTTTAATCGAGTTTGTATCTTATTTTGATTAATTTTTCAGGCTATTTGACATACAATTTGTTTGTAGGAAGCAAGAACTGGTTTTTATAACTAAATGAGTATTTTTTTGGTTCAGACATAGGCATTCTTTGCAATTGTATAATTTATTGATTATTGCACTCAAAATAGTTATATTTATCCTTGTTGAAATTAATATATAAAAAAAACTAAGAAATCCTAACTTTATCATTTCCATGACATCTCTTAAAAACAAAATTTTTTTAAAAATGTTAGTGAGACTATTAGGAAATGAATTCTGACTATATGGTAATTGATGGCATATCGCTCTATTCTTGACACTTGCAGATTTGCTGCATCTTGTACTTTTTTTTTTTGTAGTATGAACAGTGTTGCTTAAATTAAATAATTTGTATTCAAGTTCAGTTTCGAAACTCTCTTTATTATTTCATTAAAAGTCTAATGTTTTGACCAATTAGGCCATTTCAAGGATAATCTTAATTATAAATTTACACATCACATTCACTAATTTCAAAACTTTTTTCAGGCTATTCCGCCCAGGTCATTAATTTCAGTCGAATTATCCTATTCTGTCACCTTTCCATTAGATTGTAAAACTTTTAATTACTTATTAACTAACACTATTATCAATATCTTATCACATTTAATAGTGTTAAGTTAATTTTTAATTAAAATTTTGATTAACATAACACTATTAAATATGATATTATTATTATTATTATATGGGACCATGGAGATCTAAGTCCTCGCGCGATGTATTTTCCTAATACATCACACGTTTCTTGACAGGTTTTTTCGTAGGGTGGGTTCGTCTCTCCCACCCCAATTTTTTTGTGAGTGGTACCCCATTGGCTAATGGGCCTCAAATATGTCCAGGGGGAGGTTGTGTGTGAGTTTTGTATTATTTTGTGCTTGAAAAAATTAAATTAAATATGAATAGAAAGGGATTATAATGTTAAGTTAATATGTAATTAAAAGTTTTAAAATTTAGTGGAAAAGTGACAAAATAGGGTGAGTTGACTGAAATTAATGACCTGGGCAGAAAGGTCTGCAAAAAGTTTTTAAATTAGTGGATGTGAGGTGTAAATTTATATTTTAAAATTGTCTTTGAGATGGCCGGATTGGCCGAAACATTCAACTTTTAAATAAATAACTAAGAGCGTTTTGAGACTTGGATACAAATTAATTTTATTTAAACAATAAAAACCAGTCTCATGAAAGTTAAAAATATATATATAAACATAGTTTATTCTATACATTTTCATCTATGACCTATGATTTTTGTATTTATGTATTATTTATATATGTATTTGTATTATTAATTAAGTGAAATTGTATTTCATTAAAATGGTAGATATTGAGTTTATTCAAGCAGTTTCAACACATTTTTAATTGTTAATTAATCATTGTTATGAATTTCATGTGTAGGGTGGAGGCTCTAGTGGACTTTTAATGGACCTTGCTACAAACGAAAAAGCTGTTCATCCAGACTTCTTCAATGGTGAATTATGGTTTTTTTAATGTGTTACATTTCTCAAAATAATTTCTTGAAACACGGAAGTGATATTTTCTCAAAATTATGTATTTAACAGGTTTTATTGCCTTTAAAAGTTTCTATATTTCTGTGGAATTTGAGCAAAGTAAAATAAAAGTGATAAAGTAAATTTCAATCCCACATAACTAATGATGCAAAGCACAGTTTGTCATATTTTATATTTTAAGAGATGAAGTATAAAATTCATTGTTTAAATATATTCTCTTTTTAAAAAAAAAAAATAAATAAAATAAAACTTTCTTGGCTGTTTATATATGTTTGGAAAAATACCCAACTGTGATTAGAAAAGTTTATAATATGGTCTTGAGTTTTTTATTTTCGTTACATATTTATTGGATTCAGTTAATATTAAAATTAATACCTGAAGACCTACCCAAAATCAGTTATAAGAAAAGTATAAAGCATTTTAGGAACTAATTTAATTTAAAAGGTGTTATCATTTTCATTTAATAAATCATCTAAAAGGCCTTATGAGCTATCTGTTGCACTGAAATAAAAAAGTTACTATAACTATTTTGCAATTTTACATCATGTGGATGATCTTAGTTTTGGTTGAGATTTACACCTCAGTTGGAAGTTTCTGGTGAACTAATTCTTGACTATTTAATTACATTAGGTTCATTTTAAGACTTTTTTTTTTGTTTATTATTTTCAGTTTTAAAGGGTAGTCAACCCTGAAAAAAATCAATCCTTGCCTCTTGGAGGTTTTACTTTTTAGATAGTATAATTTAAAAATAAAATAAAAAGTCCATATGCCATGCATAGGAGTATTTGAACCTTAAAACCGAACTAAAATCCGAATCTGTAAGTTGGTGAGAAACTCAAACTCATAATTTTTTAAACTTGATAATTACGTGATCTCACTATAATTGAATAATTTTTATACTCTCTTGCCACTATTACTGTTACATCAGCCATGGAACGACCCTAGGGTCAGGAGACTGCTCATACCCAAATCAAAGTCGGTACTCTTAATAAGGGGAAAAACCTGGTGGTTGGGCTTTGATCTTGACCTGATCAAAACTTCTTTTTTTGTACACCTGTTTGTCTAGAGTAATTTCTTGCAAAGTACTGAACCCAAGACCTTTCATGGGTTGAAATTATGCAAGGTTTTTCATCTCAAATGCGCCATTTGTGTTCAAAGTTTCATATTTGTCCTCTTCCTATCTGTGGCTCCAAGACTACTTAGCCCATTTTTTAATGTAGTAAGTCACTCCAAGATGATCTTCTGAACTTATTATTAGAACATTACCTTTTGGCATTTGTTAAAAAACGGTGCCCGATTAAAGATGTTTTCAAAATTTATGTTTTTAGCAACTTCTTTTTAAAGATTACATTGCTAATTTCCTTAATTTTTATTTTCAGATTTTGAAGATCTTTATGATGATGAAAATTTGGATTGATTTGAATACTTACCGAATAAGAAACTAACCACAGAAAGAGCGGCTTATATTTTATAAAAATATTGGTTATTTCATTTTGTTTAAAATCCTAAATATTTAGGTATAATATAAAATATTTTTTTATATGTGTTGTTTTATTCTCTAAATAATCCTCTCACATTTGTTTTGTTTATTCTTTTAAAATAATAATTTTAAGTTCATGTAATAGTAGTATGTTTGTTTAGTGGTGCCAAACTTCATTAGTCATCAATGCCATTTATATTTTATTTAATTTTGCTTATATTTGTTTAATTTGATTATTTATTACTTCATTTATTTATTTTATTATTATTTTTTTCTTCCGTTCAATGTTATATTTTTGTCAGTAAATGCCATTTTAAAAACTGAAACACTAATTCTATTGTTTTATCATCGTCTCCGAGGTTTTTTGAAAAATCTGGGTTAAGTACTAAGCTATTGAGGTGTGGTGTGAAATATGGGCATTGTTGGAACATATGGCTTATTGTCAGATTGATGTTGCAATACTGGTAGTTTGGAGGTATTTCTTTTGAAATAAGATAGGAGTGGGTGAGCCTCTTGTGACCTATTTTAGCCTGGTCTGTACAACCTCCTCGCTACGGCATTTGCGACGAAGTACCCCAGGGCTTGACATCCTTTTTAATAATTTATAATTTACTCCTTGGGCTTTTATTCTACAAAGATTGCCATTTATCTTTGACTTCCTTTCCAAGAGGTTCACTCATTTCTAATGGAGTTAAAATTGCTTTACCCCGTCCCGGAAGCGTGAGTGCTTCTCTTGCAACGTGATCGGCCAGTTCATTCCCTGCGATTTCTACTTTATCCGGAACTCATATAAATGTAACTGACATACCCATATTGTGAAGAGTTTTTAAGTAAAAATGGATGCAGAAAATTTTCAGATGCTCTGGATACATACAATCTAAACCTTTTAATGAGCTTAATGAGTCTGTAATTATTATTATGTTATTGTGGTTCAAAGACAAACAGAAGTGAAGTGCTGCTGCTATTGCATTTAGTTTGGCAGTGAATATGTTGGATAGTTTGTGGAGTTTAATTTTGAATTGAACGTTGAGTCATTAGCTTAAGGATGATGCTGCTGATTGGTCTGATTTTGATCTGTCTGTATAGATAATAGTAGTGTATGTATTGCATTATTAATAACCTTAGTTTCCACTCTTTATTATTGTTCCATAAGATATCCACTGATTGAGCCTTTCCTGAATAATATTGCTACACTGGTTCTACAAAAACAATATGATTTTAAAAACTCACATAAATGATACAAATATAATTTATATGAATTAACTAATGCAACCCATTTACCAATTTTTCCTAAGAATTTTTTAAGGTTGGATGGTTCTCTTTTTCCATTTTCTCCAACTAATTTATGAAATATATAGTACTGTTAAGTATTGTGATTGTGAAAAATTTTGAATTCGAAATTTCAAGGGAAATACATGTTTTCAGGTCCCCTGAGTTCAAAAACCATATTCTTGCAAAATGGTGTGTGTATGAACAGCCTAGCTCAAAAAGAAAGACTTAAGAAACTGAAATTACATATTCAAGGTGGGTAAATGCCTAGGGCAAGATAGCAACTTTTTTGCAATGGACTGACTGGAAGTGCCACTTTATAGTATAGATTTTTTTTAATTTCTCGAAAAGAATAATGATTTTGATTAAACCGGCTACGTCAATGTAGAATTACACGATCTTTAATATCAGCTAGATTTTGTCCTCAATGAAATAGTCTGATAGAGCTTAAATGAGGTTTTAAAATCTCTTCCCCTAAAGTACCTTTAATTTTGTTTACTTGAAACAAATAAATAGTACTCATTATTAGCAATAATAAACACTGGTTAAATAAAAAATATCAAAGAATTTATGAATAACTTAAGGAGAAAAAAAAAGGCATTTTCAGAGAGAGAACCCATACTACCCGAACATTCCCGATTGCAGTATGACTTAGTTTAACTGTGGTATTCTTTTCATATACAAAATTTACATCTGTTACTGATACACCATTGAAGACAATATCATACATTTTTTTATTTATTTTTTGAACTTAGACCTATGTCTTTACATACATTGGTAATAACTAAAATACGAATTTTTATAGCAACAGAACAATAAAAATATCTTATCCATGATTTTAAAGATTTTTCTTTTTAAAAATTACAAAAATAGCATTAAAGATAACTTAAACACAAGCACACCAATATTCACAAAACTTGGTAATGTATGTGAGAGTGTCAAGAGAAAGTTGTGTTATGTACGTACACTGCATCAGATTTTTTTTATCACAGAAAGTCCATACCCAGTCTCTGCGTCCATATCTTCTTCATCTGATCATTTTCATATAGACATAATTAGCAGGTATCAAGTTTGTCAGCAGAATAGTTGGCCAATTTTCCCTTAATGATTTAAATAATAATATTTAATAATTTAAATAAAAAATATCACCTTTTTGTTGCTTGACATTTTTTTAAAAAAAGAAATCAAAATTAATGTAGAAACAAATTCCTAGATCGAATCTGAAAATAAGTCAATCTTGAATTAAAGTTCAACCCTCTTTTACAGGGGAAAATTTCTGAAATAAACTTTGACCTATAATCAGGCCAATATGGTATGTCCTTTTATTAATATAAATATTCAAATCATCAAAGAGTCAAGAAGAATTATAAAAAAATAATGTTATCATTTTTAAACTGTTGGTTTAAGCTCTTATAGAGCTCTCTTAGATCAAACTTGATTGAAATTGGAAAAGGAATGATAATGAATAATGATTAAAAATGTAATAAGTTGCACTTAGTTTATATAAAATATGATCAGAAATGCATGAAAAATATATGTTCACAAATGAAATTTTAAGAAATATATATACAGATCTCGCTTATAAACGTTATCAAATTCCTATAAGAAATGACACTGCATTATTTCGGACCATGTATGGGAATGTACATGACATATGTCTAATTCCTATTTGTCGCCTAAATATTACATTATTGTTTACAATAAAACTATCATAAATAACAATCTCCTTTCTAAATATGGCAAAATAATTATTTCATTGAATATAACTGTAAAATTGTACCCTTCAATGAATAATATTACAAATATCCCTTAAAGACAGTCAGAAACAATAAAACACTTTTTTGTCTTTATATAGCTAATAACAGAAACTGAACAACTATGTTTAAGAAAAGTAACATTACTTTACAACAATCTTAATAAAGCCAACGATTAAAATTAGTTTCAAACATAAAAAGACTAGTTGTAATGGTATAACCTCTGAGTTTTATATAACAGTGACTTTTTACAGTTTTTGTATAGCAAGCTTACAAAAAATATTAAACTTTTTTTTTTGTAATACATCATACTTTGATTAGCTCTTTTGGAGGGGAGAAAAACCCAACAAGTATTGTAAATTTAAAAAGAAAAGAACTGGTTTAATTATAATGAATACTTAAAGCACAGCTTTAAATACTGGTAACACAAAAATAAACGGTAATATATACACGTTTGTATACATTCCATTTACAAACATTCACATACATTAAAAAATAACAAAAACTACTGCTATCTCTATGCTGCAATATTTCGTTCACATATAGCTCTGTATTTGTAGTAAATAGTAACACAATTAAAAATTCTTAATGATAAAACAATAAAACCTATAATTATGTTATATTATCCAGAAAAATCAAACAAAAATCTTGCCTGGTATAAAATAAATAAAGCTAAGTAACAAGATAAAAAATATCTTTAAAATTGCAAAAATAATAATAAACTCCAGATATTATACGTAAATAAAAATATTTAATGAATAATGGTGAGAACCTGTAGATGTAACAACAGTAAAGAACTATGAATGTGAAAAAATAAAACCAATGAATCAAAACTAAAACAGAATAAATAATATCTGAGTAAGGTTACAGTTTAAATTAAAGATTTAAAATTTACATTTATTTTATCAATTCAAAAACCAAGTATTTAAATCTAATAAAAAATACATATAAGAAATTTAAACTGCTTATTATCCTATTCAATTTTTATAATGATTACGATGATATAAAAATGTAATTTTACCTAACACTAAATAAAAATGTTGAAATAAATATTAAAAAATAAAGCATTAAATAAAAATGAAGAAAATTAAAAGGTTCAGTACTTAGACTTAAAAAAAGTAAATCAACAAATACAGAGTAACAAATCTTGGTAATATTGCAGCCTGAGTAAAATGTGATTACAATATACGATTATAAAATAAAAAATATACAAATGTGCTAAATGAAAATAAAAATTCTGTACAACTAATAACGAACTTATGATATATAATGTTAAATTTATACCGCTCAATCTGGTTAAAAAATAAAATTAAAAATATAGGCACTATTTTGTCAAAATTAAAAATATACACTTAAGTAAGTCATGAAGGTGAGGGCAATGAGAATCTCTATTACTCAAAGGAGGGCAGTAGAATTCAGTTATTGTCGATGTCGGTAGATATGTTCGATTCATCATCACTTGTTTCTTCAACCGTGGAATCTAAATCTTCGGAATGAAGATAAGAATCCGTAGATGTGCCTGCACATTCTACAAATTCAATGCTATAAGGAGATTCGTCTTTATATCCATTAAGATTGTTACTGCTTTCAGCCATTTCTGTATAAATAAAAAAAATGAGTTTTTAAAACCTATATCATTATCAAAAATATTTTTTTCTACAAATAAACCAACTTTGAAAATAGTAAATAATATATAACTTTGAATATATAGTACATATATAAAAAACTAAAAAATAAAAAGAGATGAGGATGAACAACTGGTAAGGTTTTTCAGAATTTTTAGTAATTAATAAAACAATAAAAAATTTCCTCACATACAGAATAAAAACTTGGTGTATAATAACTAGGTGCACAATATAATCTTAGGAGAGAGCGATAAATATACAATGGAGCCCAAGTAATTCAAAAAATTTTTCATTCCTTGCCAAAACTCCATTTAGGCTTATGTCATTATTTATTCACTTGTGTCAGGATTTATTCAGTTATGTGAAAGAATATGCAATACACCGGTGTAAATATTATTTATTTATAGGGAGGAACTACAGTTCAATAAATGTTTATCACCTATAGATGGATGGCTGCTTTCAAAAAGTTCACCCTCCAGGCTGGATTCAACCAGCTTTTTAAAAATATTATTCGCTTTTTAAATATTGCTCGATTTAACTATTTTTAAGTCTCATCTTGATGTTTTAAACCAATATTTTAAAAGTGATATAGGATTAACATTCACTGGAGGTCCTAGTGATGCGGGTCCGGCCAGGAAGAATTGCCTTTTTTGTGTTATGATCTCCTCTTGTGGGATTATGACATATCATTCATTGACTAACCTACTCACTATAATTGTATGATTGAAAAGGCAGATAAGTAAGGCAATTCTTCTTGGCCGGACCCACCCCACTAAGACCTCAGGGAGCGACGGTCCTATATCACTTTTGAAATAATTGTTTAAACCGGGAAGAGGAGACTTTACGATAGTTAAATCAAGCAATATTTAAAAAGTGCCTGAAATTGGAAAAGGGTGTGAAGAACATTTGAATATTTGAAAAGCATGGAAAACAGTTCTTCCATCTGATTTTCAATAAATTCTTTCAGAGCTTTTAGTGTTTCTGTTTTTTTTTTTTTATATATATATATTTTTATTTCACTCTGCTCCATCGTTGATCCTCCTTAGTCTATGAGGTTCTCCAACTCACTAACTTTGTCAGTACAGATAGTCGTTTTGATGTCTGTACACAACCCTAATTTAAAAATTTATTTCTTTTTAAAATAAAATACCTACACAAAGTGGAAACTTTTTCTAGAAGAGAAAATTAAATATAAAAAAAAGTTAGTGACAACCTACTGAGATAAAGACAGCCATGGAAAGGAGATTGAGAAGAATTTTTTGACAACTTGACCAAGCAGCATTAAGGGAGCGTGGATGGAAGATAGTTAATTTGTAATTTAACAAAAATGAAAGTTTTGTTGATTGTATATGAAGGCAAGTATGCAAATTAAGTTATGATGGGCTGATTAAACTTCACCTATGCTACAGGAGAAGGTCCTAGACTCCAGATAAAATTAAATGTCCCTGCAAATTTTAGGGTATCCATAGAATGACTTCAAAAGATTTGGGATACAAACTATATAAAGAATTTGTACAAACCGTATTCAATCGTCACATGTTGCACAAGAGGATCAGACAAACAATTAAACAGATTTCCAACAATGAACACAAGTCAAGACACGCATTAAAGGAAACACTTCCTCCCGCCGCATGAGCACCAACTAACAATCAAGAACCACTATATGGTTAATTTCTGACTGAATCAGGCTATGCCAGAGGATAGAGGGCATTATTTCATTAGCAAAGAAAACCAAATCTATCTCACTATAGTTGCCATAACAATTTTAAGAAAAAATATCATAGGAAGGATATGCGTGACCCTTCAATCATTTGGATACATTTGAAGTCACCAAGGTGGGGGCATAATAATAAAACCTCTAAGTATAACCTCACTTGACTAATCTACTCTTTGATCACTAGCATCTTAGTTATAAGCAAGGAGGTCCACAGCTTCTTCTATCGCTAAATATCACCTATGCAGAGTTCTCACATCAAAATCCCTCACCATTGAAAATTTGCCACCCTCACCCCACGAATAAAAGATGTCTTGAACTTAGAACCTCTGCTCTCATTGTCATTGAGCCTCAGGATTTTGCTCAACAGCTGCCAAACATTTATCTCTATCCTCAGTTGCCAAAATGATGCTCCCCCTCTCCATAGGTCCTTGGGCCAAACATGTGAGTGCATGTTTGTATACTGATAAAAACACAAAATACTAAATTTCTTGTAGAGCCAAAACAGTTTGCTGATTTTCCTTCTCTCTAATGACCATTCTTACATACGGGTCCAAGAATTTTCTTTAAAATTACACTTTCAAACCACTCTAGGAGGTTCATTATTTTATCATTGAAGGTCCACTTTTCTCCAATACATGTAATTACTAGTTTTATGAAGGCCTTTTACAGTTTGAACTTAGAGGTATGACCCACAAATTTGGTCTTTATCATACTTGTGACTGAGAAATAGGTTCTATTTCCTGCTGTAATTCTCCTTCTCACCTCCTCCTCCTTGCTAAGTGCCTCCTTAATAATAGAGCCTAAATACCGGAAGCTTTTGACCATTTCAAAGCTGTAAGGCTCTATGTTTTACTTGTTACTTTTCCCAAATCAAAGAAACAATAGTGTTTTACACATGATTCCATTGTATGTTAGTAATATTAAAGATATGAAGTATTTTTTAATTGAACACATATGTACACACCTTGTAACTAAGAATTCAACTACAATTTAAGAAAACTATAATTAACTATAACTGGTTTTAAGGAAACAAATAAAGTTAAGATTATCAACTGTTAAGAGGTAACTGTAGCCCTAGTTTAATATTAGACCCTGGTATCTTTGCCAGAAAAATCAAATATCATTTGAGGCAGTAGGTCTCTAGTATCTATTTACACTATGAATCTGTTGACCAAGAAAAAAAAAATGTTCTCACTACAAAGAATTATTACTTACTTGTGACATATTTCTCCATTGATTTTGGCAACATGGATTTTATTTTTGTAAGATTGGCTTCTGAAATATCACCACTTTCAAGTCCTAGAAAGAAAGAAGTTTATTAGTAACCCATACGTCATTTACTAACTGGTATAACTTTAGAGACTTAATATATTTCTTAGAGAGGTTAATTGAAGAGCTCCCACTAAAATAATTATGAATAACTTTAGGCATAAGAAAAAAAGTCTTACCTTTCAAACAGTTAACACATTTACAGTTTTTGTGCATAAAAACCTTTGTTAAGGAGTAGGGACTGATTCATTGCTAGCAACAGTCAGATCAGGTCACAAAAAAGGTTTATGCCAAAAAATTGTTTCATAAAAATTTTGTAGTTATAACATTTGTAGAGGAAGCCCATAAATTGATGCAAATATGAAATATAACTCATTTAATTTAAAACGGATATTTAAATATATAAGTAATTCTTTTAATAATAAAAAAGAAGGCCACAGTAATCTGCTTGACTGATACATTAATGAATGTCCTGATGCTTGAATGGGCAAAAGTTAGACAATACATTACAGTATTTATTTCATACTGCCTTTTTATTTTCCATCTGTTTGAACTAATAAAATAATCTCTCCCCTTGGTATCTTAAGCAATGAACTTATTCCAATTAAATTTCTTATTTTAATATCAATAATAAGTTAAATATTACTACCTCACAACAATTTTTATTCTTCAGTTTATTTGAAGGTTGATTTTAACTCATAATATTTTTATTTAATTATTATTCCAGTGAAAAACTAAATCTTCCCATTTTGAAAAGTTTATCCATTATAACTATTGCATTGACATTTTAGAGCTCTACTCCATCCTTAGGATATTAGATTTTTTCATTTCTGTATTCATAATTTCCTCATTCTTATGTCCAAATTAATCCATAAAATGTTATTTAGTAAAATTGGTAGAATAATAAGTTTTTAATGATTAATTTTCACAAGATACAGTAAAAAAAAGGATTTAAGTCATCCTCAAACAAATTGCCTGGATAGCATATGGCCCAGGTCTTCTTTTTATTATCAATAAAAAAAAGAAGAAGATTGGTATATTAAATGTAGTATCTTGTTTAGGCCTAGGACACCACAATGGCAATATTTTTTAATACAAAGGAGAACAAGCAGGAGTATCTATTTATTAGTAAATCAAGATCAAAACAATATTTGATGCACTGCTTCCTAAACTGACTAATTAAAATTTTTTAGTATATATAATACCAAAATATTTTTCTTAAATAGTTCTACTAACTGGTGGGAATAATTTGCCCAATTACAGTTAAAATATAAAGGGTGTTAGTAACATTGCCCCTTCTCTATTTTTTATTTGAATACTAGACTAGCAAAATTTCCCATGATTTCAAATGCAGTGATTTCAGGGTATAATTAATTTTGTTCTTATTCCACTGAGTAAGCCACCAATACCATAATTATGTTGTTATATATCAGGAATCTAACAGATTTCAAAATCACTAAATAAATTTTCATACTTTGATGTTTTGTCCTCCAAAAAAAAAAAAAAAAAAAAATGTTTCCGCTGAATATATAATACTGTGTCAAATTCATTAGAATAAATATCATTATTCTTATTAACTAGGTCCATTATATTATAAAATAAAATATAAAACTTATTGGAACTAGAAATGAAATTATAATAACTATTCTTTATTATAACCTCCACTCAGGGCTTAATGCCTTCCTAAAGTAAACCTCTTCTTCCAACCTTGTAGACTTTTTCTTGAATAAAAGAAGTCTGTCCCCCATTACCTGAATTTTAATGCCTTCCTTATTAGCTAACTTGTTAGCTAAATTTCTTTCCTCATTGCAAGATTGCTTCATTCTGGTACTTGAAATGAGGATCTCTATTAAGGTTGATGCCTGGGTTTTATAAAACTTTCTTGGTTTGCAACTCTACCATTGTAGGCCTGTTTTTGGGTCAAGGTGACCATTGTAGATTTTGACCTCTTTAACTCTTTATTGTTGACCTTTGAGTTGTGTTAAAGGTTTGTTTCTT
Organism: Halyomorpha halys; assembly: GCF_000696795.3. Taxonomy (NCBI): domain Eukaryota; kingdom Metazoa; phylum Arthropoda; class Insecta; order Hemiptera; family Pentatomidae; genus Halyomorpha; species Halyomorpha halys. The sequence goes on from NW_027105791.1 coordinate 36,596, forward strand.
TGTCTCGCTCTTTGTGGAGTGAAAAACAGCTATTATTTTATTCTTGCCAGCAGGCCTTAATGAGTTTAATCACTTGGGTAATTTTGTGAATAATGATTAGCTATTTTATAAAATATGGCTACAAACTTCTGATTTGAAAACTGTTTTTCAAATTAATTTTTAGTAGAAAATTAGTTCTTTAAGCATCTAACATCAGTGAGAAACATAAATATAATTTGTACACTAATTTTTTCATTTAATTGTATCTTTATAACTTTTCTAGTAATGTTTTTTAAGAAGCTAGACTTCATATAAACCATTCACTATGAAGGTTGACCAAACACACAGGGGAGAGTGAGTGTGGATAAAGGATGCACATAAGGAGGAAGTAGTGGGAGCTCAGCTGGATCAATCTCATTCTTATGAAGTAAAAATGGACTACAAAAGCTACAAATCAATTTTGAAATAATATAGGCTAGAATGACAAAAATATTCTCTATGGCACCTGCAATCAGTAGCAAATCATATACCATTTTTACAATCAAATGTTAAAAAAAGTACTATTTAACTGTCATAAAAACAAAACATAATTGCCATCTAATACATTGTTTCAAATGTATTAAATGAGTTACGAGAAAAACAGATCTTGAATATTGCCAATGAAAGAAAAACATCTTAAATTGGTAAGAAATTAATTTTTCAATAGAATTCGTGATTTCAGGTACAATCAATTTCAACGTTCAAATAAGTATGTATCATTCATGAAATATTGTTTTAGTATACATTTAAACAAATAAAAAACTTACCATGAGTAAGACCAATCTGTTTCAAAATCTCAAAGTCATCATGTATTTCAAATTTATCATTAAAAACAAACAAATATTCGGTCCTACAGAAAAAAACAAATATATATATATATAATTGAATAAAATAATATTTTTTAAAGTTTAAAATCATGAAAACAGTAATTACGTATACTTATTGTTATAGAAAGTAAATATCTCTTACTTATCATTTGTTATTGAGCAGTCGATAACAGTTTTTCTATCACTATTTACGACAATAAAGGGAAGATGGATTGCTGAATTGGGAGGTGGAGGCCCTTTTGTTTTTTCCATTTCAAAATTTCTCTGAATAAGGTTTTTGTATGAAATTTGCTAGAAAATATAATAATCAAACATTGTTAATAACCAACTAAACCTACACAATATTTAAAAGGTAATAATGATACTAAAACTAAAGCAGATAAAAAATATGATGACGATATCATGAATTATAAATTTTTTAAAACCTATACCAGATACATTTGAAAAAATCTTAGTACCATTTTTCATATCAATTTAAAAAAAATTGAAATGAACACATCATTCTCTCAATATTTGTAAGCTAAAGAAATAAGCAGACATTAATGACATCATATTTTTAATTGGTATAACAAGTTCGTCACCACATCACTCCTATTTGAACATTGTTGGGTAGGCTTTCATGTGGGACTTATCATCCGAAAAGGGCAAAGTGGTGACAAGTATATTAAACACTGTCAAATATCTGTTCACTAAATAAGATATCATCATTAGTAAAATCAACAATAAAACATTATTTTCACTAAAGAACTACTAAAATGCATACACAAGAAGAAGAAATTGTTTTTGTTGATTCAATTCATTAATGAATTTAGACATAATGTAAAGTTTTCATAACACAACATGTATCAGAACACTTTAATAATCAACCTAATGTTACCTTCGTATGAACAAGGGAATAACATTTAGACGGAAGATTAAAAAAAATATTACAAGATAACATAGGATTCGACATGGGATTTATGAATTAAATTTCGAAAAGGGCATGAAACTAGAAAGATGATGCATTGGTGTTGTTTATTTAGGTTAACCTCTAATGTAAATTATTTGGAGCAGAAAATAGGATTTATCCAGAGGTAACAAACTTTTTTTTAACTAGAAATGAATTGTCAAAATTTATTCTGTGGCGTGATAGGTGTAATTTTTAATATTAATACTATAAATGTAAAAAACACAATCAACATAAAATTATAAATATCTAAACACAAAATTTTTTTATGACTATATCAAATTTTAATCAATCTGCTGAGAAGCAATGATATTCACAGGAATTAATATCAAACTAAATATTACCACATCAAAATATGATTACTATCTTAAGCTTAAAAATATGAGTATCTTGTATATTTACTGTCTAAAGATTAAAAATATGAATGCAATTTTTTTTTAATTAAAAAAAAAAGAAGGCCTAATATGGCTTGCTAATTTATAATTCATATATAACAGTTAAGATCTTAATTGTAAGAATAAAACAAGTACTAACCTGTAATAAAAGCTCATTTAACTGATGAGTTTTCACTTGAATTCTTTCAGTAATTGATTTTTTTTCATTAATAAGACTACCACATTCTTGAGCCGATGTAGTAGGAAGACCAAGCCAACGAATTTCTTTCTTTTCTTTGGCAATGATATTCATTGCCATTAAAACATTTAATGCATCATAAACTCTCCGTCTAATATTTTTCTGATCATATTGCTGTAAAATAAAATTTTGACAATATTTACACCAGAAGAAAAATCCTAATGAATGAGAACCATATAAAGCATACAAATGATGAAAATTAGTGCAAGAATTTAAAGTATCGCAAAGGCTGAAAATTCAGTGAGGACGAAGCATTCATATTACAAACAAGTTTCTTTAACTTTTAATCCTCATTCCTCATGTTTATCATTCCTTAATTGACCTTTCATCAAATTTATATATTTTCTAAACAATAACATTATGATTTTGTAAAACACCAATGAGTGCTGATCAAAAAGAAATATTTTTTATTCCTCTTTTCCATTTTTCTCCATTACTAATTTTGGTTTGGATATTTTAATATTATTTAAAAATCACTATAAATTGTCATCAAATTTGGTTCTTTCATTGTAGAAAAAACAACCATCAGATTTTTTTATAATTATTTTAAATACACTGGCAGATAAAAAATACTTTATGCTTTCAGTATTTCTTCAAAAACCTCACAAAAATGGATACTGCCACATATGAAGCTGAAGATATTATTAATCTGGAATAATTATAGAAAATACTAGTTGAATTAAAATAATATATTTTTATTAGATAGACAGTTTATTAAAGAAGGCTTTGGCTTTGGTTTTGGGTTTCAGCTATTTATTTGCTAACATTTTACCCCACTTTGCAAGACTTCATCAAGGCTGTCGTGTTGTTCATCTAAGTGCTGTCTTTCAATACGACAGCTCTGATGAAGCTCTAAAAAGTGGGGCAAATGTAACATAACTAATAAGTTAACAGCACCCCCAACCTTCTTCTCTTCATATATATTATCCATGGTCAACTATCTTCTTATAATTAATAATTATATATAAAAAATGATTGACCATAACTGAATACGAAGGAGATGGTTAGGAATGAGGTAAAAAAAGAATAATAAATAGTTTTCGACTATTTATTTGCTGACGTTTTGCCTCACTTTGTACAGGTTCATCAGGGCTGTCGTGATGAAAAACAGCACAAGATGAACAACATTTATGTTGTTTAATGACAGCCTTGATGAAGCCATGCAAAAAGCGGTAAAACATAAGCAAATAAATAGTTGAAAACTATGTTTGTGACAGCAACACTGATATTAATAACTTTAATAACTCTAATTATAAAATAGATTTGGCAATGATTTCCTTAAGCCATCTCATTTTTTAAACTTTTTCTGAAGTTTACCTAATAAAGTTGGTGTAGTGAAGCTCCTTCTACATATGTATTAAGTTGTATTAATTATTATTTTCCAGATTATTGCCATTTATGGTTAATAATTCATCTCTACGGGTCATAGTGTGATGTTAAAAAGCCAAACCCAAACCCTTCTTCAATAAACTATCTATCTAATAAAAATAGATTATTTTAATTCAACTAGTATTTTCTACAATTAATCCATTAACACATAATATCTTCAGCTTCACATGTGGCAGTATCCATCCGTGGACTGCAAATTGTTTCCGAAAAAAGACAGTTCGGTTCCATAATAACATCAATAAATTATCAACAGACTGAGATAGACCAACGTCGTAACAAGAACGAACAGAGCCTTCTCTCTATTAAGAATACTAAAATCCCTAAAAATCTGAAAGTAAGGGTGTACAATGCCATGATAGAGCCAGCTCTCATAAACGGCTGCGAGACCTGGGCTATACCAGGTACGCTGGAAAGCAGAATCGATAAATTTGAATGGAAAGTCCAGCATACAGCATTGCAGGAGCGATCTGGGATTCTGGCCTTGAGACATGGAGGAGAATAACTAATAGTGAACTGCTTGCAGAGACTGGTCAATCAATATCTCATGAGATGAAGGCAAAGAGGTAAAGATGGACAGGACATGACGCTCTAAGACAGACTGAACAATCCGTTATATTATGAAAGACAATTAAACATAGCTTATTCCTTTCAAGGAAAAATGAATTTGTTTGTATATATGCAAAATAGAATTATCAAGTACATTGTACACCAAAAAAAAAATGGACATAAAATAGTAACTAAACACAAAAATAATATGTAATTAATGTATTTAGTTACAATTAAACATGCATTATTATTATTGAAATACAATAATTTATATCAAACTTATGATTCTCTCTCCCCTTCCCCTCCCTCCAGCTATTGTAAACTATAATTTAAAAATGTCAGCTGTTGCCATGAACCCAGCAGACATTGGAAATGGAACAATAAAACAAATAATGTGAAGAATATTAAAAATTTGGAAAATATTAATAGTGTGGAGAAAACATTATTATTTTGAAGATAAAAGAAAATGTTTATGCTTTGTAGGTAAAAAGATATATTTATTTCATTAGATTGAATTAAGAATTATTTACAATTTATTAATAATTCCTTTAAAATACAAGATTATTAGATATTTTAAATAGCATACTGATGCATCATGTTGATAAATAGCAATTATTTAAGCAACAAAATGTGTTATTTTGCGGGTATGAAGTGAATTATTATTGGGGCAACAGACCATAGAGGTCCAAGGCCTCGCGCGATGTACTTTGGAAATACATTATGCCCGTGTGTTTCATGACATGATTTTCACAGGGTGGGTTCGTCACTCCCAGACCTATTTTTGTGAGTGCCACCCATTGGCTAACAGGCCTCACAAATACCTAGGGGGAGGCTGTGAGAGAGTATTGTATATTATAAGCTTGAAAAAATCCCAGATAGGGCCAGGGATTCGAACTCGCAACCTTTGGGTTGGCAGACAAGCGTGTTACCAAATGAAGTGAATTAAGTTTTTAAAAACTTGAAAACTAATTAACAATTATTTTTAAACATAGAGAGTAAGCAAAGTGACAATTAAAAGAAAAAAAGACTATCATTTGTTTAATTTTTTTGGCCGATGCCAGGCACTGGGAGGGCATCTCGAATCAAATAAGACCTGTATCAATATATCAGAGAAAATTATTTTAATTTAAGTATTAGGGCAAGTGTTTTTTACAAATTATAAAACTCACTAGAGGTCAAATATCATAATTTAGACAATAGAAATTAACAGTGAAATGTTTAGTAATTGATCATAATCAAGTAAATGCAATGACATTTAAACTACAATATCTAAAACTAATTCAAGTGATGATAGAATAATTATGAAAGGATCATCACGAAAAAGTCATCTCAACAAGCGGAGAACTACAATTGAAATACTAACAACCAAGTATTTTTTGACATTAAATAAAATTTTATAATTTATAATTAAATGTTTAATTAATGTTACATAAAAATAACATTTCTTATATAACTAAATGATTTGAAGAAGTTTGTCGGGGGGTGCGGTCAGCAAAGAACAACATAAATAAA